>NC_133325.1:659316647-659616647 GCF_042186555.1 Aquarana catesbeiana | reverse complement strand
TTTTTTTACTTGGAGCCTGTAAAGCATTGAACCCGCAATCAGCAGATCGCAGGTGCCATGCAGGACTCCTGTAGACTAGTCTGTGTATCTGTGTGCCCATACCTCATACGTGCAGGCAGATACTCGCTGACAGGAAGATAGAATGAACCACTAAAGCGCTCAACAGTGCTGTGGTAGTTCATTGAAACTACAAGCTGACAGCCGCAAAGCATGTGAGTACTTGTAGTTTCTCATCCACAGAGCCCTGTAAATGAATGATGTGACCGGGCAGGCGGAGCCCTGCACGGCCACGTTATTTTAAAACTGTGACAGTGGGCGCCCGGAGCAAGTGACCACTCGCTGTCACTGTGGGGGTGAGAGAGGCTGAAGCTGCTGGAACATGTTACATGTTCCACCCTAAATAAAGGTGGAACATGTAACAAAAGGTGAACTTATCCTTTAAGCATTAAGGAACTCCAAAGTTGCCATCAGAACTTTGGCAGTGCCAATTCCCCATCCATGGTAAACGGGGTGGATGAAGGAATCCCCACTGCTGGCTATTGTATTTAGGCAACCAAACATTAAAGAATATTTAAACCCAATATTTCTTATTCCTAATATGTACCTGTTTCACCATGTACTTGTATGAGAAAGTATTCTGTTCTCTTTGTATTGCTTTCTTTGTGTGAAATCCCTGGTGTTCCCGCCAGTCCCTCTGCTTTCCTATTAAAAACTGACCACACTAAGCAGGAGAACACATTGTGGTCAGTTCTCTAGATATGCTGGGAACTCAGGCCTGCTCTCCTCCAATGATCAGACTTGTCCTAACACCTGCCTTTCACTTGGAAACTCAGTGTGCTGTTGCCTCTCCTCCCCAGCTCTGCAGCTGAGAACCGAGGGAATGTGATTACTTCTAAAAAAGGGTATTTATTATGTATTTTATATCTATACACAAATGTTTTTACCTTTCATTGCTATTTTATTTGGAATGGGTTGTTTTACAAGGTGATCTTTTACAATCACTTTAACGTAAACTTCAACTTTAACTTCGTCCAGGTGAGGTGGCAGTTGTGCGGTTTCAGTAGAATGGCCCATGGGCAAGCCCTGGGGAATGTTGGTGGTCAGGCTCGGGGGGGGGGGGGCACCTAAAGCTGTATAAGTGGCCCAAAAATTTCTGATGGCTGCCCTGCGTCGCGCTTTACAATGTAGAGGGGGGACAGCACAATTACAATACAGTTCAATACAGAAGGGACGGGAGGGCCCTGCTCCGTAGAGCTTACATTCTAAAGGGAGGAGGTGGTGGTACAAAAGGTAATAGATGCATGAAATGATTTGATGGGGGTGGCCCGGGGACAGTTGTTAGGTGGGTGTGGGATAGGTTTCCCTGAATAAGTGAATTTTCAGGGATCTCCTAAAGGTGGACAGGTTAGGGGCTGATCGGACATACTGGGGCAGGGAGTTCCAAAGGATGGGAGAGGCTCTGGATAAGTCCTGAAGGAGAGCATGAGAGGAGGTAACAAGGGAGCTAGAGAGCAGGATGTCCTGGGAGAAGCGGAGGGGAAGATTGGGGCAATGCCTACAGATGAGATCAGTGATGTAGCAGGGGGCGATATTGGGGATGGCCTTGTATGTTGTGGTTAGCATTTTGAATTTTATATGGTGGGGTAGGGGAAGCCAGTGAAGGGATTGGCAGAGAGGGGCAGCAGTCACAGATTGGTTAGTGAGGTTATTAGTCTAGCAGCAGCATTCATAATAGACTGAAGGGGGGATAGCCTGTGTAAGGGTAGTAAGGTAGAATGCAGTGTTTTAGAAGTGTGAACCTGGCCTATTTTTAGGCCCCATTCAAACTGACATGAGGTGTCAGGCGTTGCATATACTGTATATGCTTTTTTTGCTTGTCTTTTCCCTACATGCATAGGGCAGCTCATTCATTTCAATGGACTGCAGTACCCACTATTAAAGTGGCAAAGTAGTTCATGCACCTTCTTTGAGGTTCAAGCTTTATGCTTTCTTAACCATGCAATTTGATGCATTTCTCGTCTGTTTTCTCGCATGAAAAACATACGTCTGCTTGCCACACATGGGGTGCTCTTTATAAGTTTCATGTAAAAAAAAAATACACCCAAAATTACGATTTTGTGCACTTTATGAAGCACAATAGTGTGAACGCAGCCTAACTGAGTGTTTTCCAAATGAACAATAATTCAAATCTTAGGCTTCATGCACACAACTGATGCTTTAAAAATGCGCCTTTAACAGCGTTTTTTAATTGCGTTTTTCAGCATCAGCGTTTTTGGGAATTTTTGTAAAATTACACCATCTTACATTCAGCTCTGCAATGTAAAAACTGCTGAATGCTAATAAAAACGCATTTTTTGTGGTCAGAAGAACTGCCCTTGAATGCGATTTTAGGGCGTTCTGACAACAGCCCATAAACGCCTCTGCTTATAAACTTCCAAAAATGTCCATATGCGCATGGACACATAGGATAACATAGAGGGGAATTTAAGGGCTGTTTTTTTTTTTTTTGCTCTTGTTGTTTTTGTTTTCATTTGATACAAAGAGGAGAATTTTGGTTTATTTGTTAAAATTAAAGCCCAAACTCACAAAAACCTGAGTTTATCAGTTGCAGTGTGCACGAGGCCTAAAATCGTTGAAAGACTTATGAGTCTGTATGAAAATCTTGAAGGATAATGTTCATTCAGATTTTAAGTAATAATGAGATTGCTACATACAAAATTTTCTAGGACTCACAAAAAAAGTGGCAAAAACAGGAGCTTTGTGGAGGGCTTTTTGATGATACTATGACAGTTAGCATGTATCCAGTGTGAAACAACTTGTTTGCCATTAATGCCTAGAGTAAGTGACAGATTGCTGCTTTATAAGTATATTGATAAACCTTTCCTAATATTTACTAGTGAGTACACATTACTGGTGTACAGAATCTGTAGAGGCTTCGACCTTAATGGGCACTTCTGATATACAAGCCATTTCTCAAGGACATGGTTGTGAACACCCACTACATTCCTAGAGGAACAGGCTCTCCCCATATACATTGTGAGATAACATCATTCTTCTGCAGTCTGCACTATGTGGAATGATGGTGCTAGTAGGTTCTTGTTACCAGCCCTTTTCTATACAATCCTATATAACCTCCTTCACGTCAATAATAAAACATCTATTCACAGGGTCCAGATCTGTTTGAAGTGTATATCAAGTGTTTGGTTGCCTAGTTTCATAACATCAAATCTTTCTAGTATACATTCAGTGTTTTTTGTGCTAAGTAGCTTTTTGTAAAATGGCAGCAGATGTTTGTAAAGGAACATTGTCAATGTTGGAGACCCTGTCACCAGCTTTAAAAACTTCAGGTAAAAGCACAAAAAAAAATGCTTTCTTAAAGTGATATTCCTTTTCATAAACAACTTTTATTGCTCACTTGTTAAACTAAGGCTGGCTGAATTTCAATCCATCTATGGCTGTTTTCAATCGACGGAAGTCTATATAATGATTGACTTCTTTTGAACAGGACTGTTGGAAAACCCCATCAGGCAGCACTGATCAGTGCATTCTGACACAAAGCTGGCCATAGATTCCCCACTGCCAGAATACAATAGTACAGCAGGGAGAATTCCTCCATCCGCCTTGCTTGTGCAGTTAGAGTAATTCTGCCAGCTGATCAAAAAAATGATCCACATATGGCCAGCCTAAGTTCCTTTTCAGAGGAGCAGCAGCGCCTGCCATGCATATGAATGAGCCCATAATGCGTCTCTGAACTTGCTAGCAAATTTGACTAGTCAGTTTTCCAGCACAAACTCATCCATTCCGTCTTGTCATAGTCCTCTTTTCTTCTGAGAATGTCTATGTAGTCTTTGTGTTGGCCCATCGCCTCCACCGCTACTCATCTCGCTATATAACATTTTATGTAGCAGCTTGCGGGGCAAGCTGGCCATCTATGGCCAGCTTTGTATAAGATGCCCAACCATTTAATTAGGGCATTTTGGAACCTGCAATGGACTCCTGGTTATTTTTTATGCTTCATATGGTGAAGTATTTAAGCCCCCCTTGTTTAACACACGAACGTCACTTTAAAATCAGGATAATCTTAGAAGTTATTTTATATTTAAAGATTAAACGCTTTAGATAATTTAAACTAGTTCCAATTGTAGATTATTATCTCTGCAGCAAAATGTAAATGCTGAACGACCAGGATAGAAAATACATAGGGTTGTAATGTTGATCTGGGCACATGACCCAACCACTTTTGATGTTTGACTATGTCCTTGACAGAAGAATCTCGGTTATTGGATAATAATGGCTAGTGTTGTGCTATTTTTGATTTTTGAGTAGAATAAAGCTGAAACTGACTGGTCATAAACTGGTAAAATCTGTAGTAGACCACTCAGATTACTCATCCTCAGAACTGCCCTGCGTTTACTTACTATGACTTTCATACTCAGTTCACCATTGCATTTTTATATTGCACTGCTAAAGTACCTGAAGAACACTTACCACCCTCTTTGCAACACATCTTCCTTTACCTTTTACTAATAACCAGTTATACAAGTGTGTTTTAAAATACTCGTGAGCTACATTTCTGAAATTCTAGTTATTTGTGTAACATCATTGTTACTAGAAGTTCTTTGTTCTTGCAGTTTGACATTGATGTAATGGTAATCTTTGCCTCTTTAAGTGTAGTATTAGTGTAATCCCTCAACTCTAAAGTGTAGGCCAAGTTAAATCTTGTAAACCTCTGGCTAGCCATCCAGTGTGAAAATGTTGTGTTTTACTTCTAAGCCTTTAAGATCTAGCCATTATTCAAGTTGACATAATCTGTACCCTTATGCCTTAAATGTGATTGCTAATCTCCAGCAAGATGGCAGGTTAACGTTATGTTTGGTTCATTTCTTTGGCAGAGCGTGGTGCCAGAGGTGCACAATGATGTTGAAACTGCAAGAGCAAGCAGCAACCAAGTTCTTGAAAATGGACATCAACCAATCCCTGGTACGCAATTAAGAAGCAAAGATATACCTGTTTTTCACGTGAAAACAATAGAATTCTATTTCTACTCACCACTTATTGCCGATGAAAGTACCATCACACGGTTAAAGCTAAACTGCAGGAAAAAAAAGAAATTTAAACTTAAATGTCCTGCACCTACAGCGAAGGCATTATCTAACTTTAGTTAAAGCTGGGACAGTTTGGAGTTTATTTACTAAAGCTAGAGAGTGCAAAATTAGTCACACTTCTGCAGAGAAATCGGCTTCCAGGTTTTATTGCCAAAGCTTAACTGAACAAACTGAGGTTAGAAGCTGATTGGATTTTTTGCAGTGTGACTAATTTTGCGATCTAGCTTTAGTAAATAAACCCCTTCGTTTTTTAACTTCAGGCGTCCCCATAATTGCAAAGACAGGTTTTTGGTAAAGGTGAACTAACCCTGAGAACATGGCGGTTATCCCTGGGCCTCTGGACATCATGGCCTTAGGATCAGTTTCTGCCTCTGTACTTCCAGTAGTTACACTCTCTGCTGTCTGGATATCAGAGTATTAATTAAGGGTTGGTTCTTTGTTTGCCATTATCTATACTTTTGTATGTTCAAATAAGTATGTATGCTTTTATTTATTATATGTTTCCATTTGATAGAAAAAGTTAAAGCCACACAGGATTCATCCTCGGCTGCAGTACAAGAACACTTACCTACAACGTCTGTCAGAAAGGCACACATGCCTGTCACTGCAGTGACCAAAGTATGTGGCGATTCTCATTCCAGCACAGCCAATGGCAGTATTCGTTTGCAAGCCCCAGAACCCAAGAGTCCCCCGGAAATGTCACAAAAACAAAACATCACACAAGGTGAGGAAGGCTGGTAATGGACTATGGGGTCTGTAATTCAACACATTTTGCTAACTGACTGTACGGACCAGCAAATCTAAGTACTGGCTAAATGGCATAGTAAATGGGACGATATAGTAATTTTAGGTTACACATTAATTGGAGGCTTTAAAGAGACTCTATCACCACACCATTCATAGAAACAAGAATATTCCCATTAGGTTTATTGTGCATAAAATACATTTTATCCATGCTTTGTAGACATTCAAAGCCCTGATACTGCTACTTGGCACTGCAATCTAGGATGTGATGTCAGCAGCCCCAGCACTGGGTAGTATTCTTTTCACTCCTCCCTAGGCTGCAACATAAAATGTCCCAGAAGAGTGCAGTGACATGGCAGGAAGAGGGCACTGAGCTTGGGGAATTGACACTGTCATATTTTCTAGCAAGTTCAAAGGCACGTCGCAGTTATTTAAAAAACGTTGTAGAGAGAAAAAAATGCTGCAGTTAGGAATTTAGGCCTTATTCACACAGCCACTTTGAGCTGTACACGCTTTGACAAAGCATTTGCAGAGCTCTCAGCAAGTTTTGTTAAAGCTTTTAAAGTATCATTCAGCTCCAGTTTGTAAATGTTGAACGCAGATTCTAATGGAAGTGCTGATAGCCACTTTAAACAAGCTGCTAGCAGGCCTCAGCACTTCTTGAGGCTTGAAAGAAGAAGAAATTGGTTGCACACCAGACCATCAAATGCTTGAAAAAGAAGTCCTTTATTGCCGCATGCCAGTCATATATGCAGGGTACAGATAGTTGACGCATTTCACGAGGATATACCGCGCTTGTTCACAACACCAAACTAATCTCCGTTCTGGCTATTTAAGGGTATGTCACTAATTGGAAAAACACGTGAAAAACATGCCCGAATCAGGAGAGCAGCTAATAAAGAAGACACTGACATTGGGATTAAAAACATTTCATGACTAGTAGAATAGAAAAATACTAATAAATTAAAACCCTAATAAATTAATGGAAAAAAACCCAAAAACATAACCAAATTGATCAAAATGAATCATCAATAAATGAAAAATTAGAAATGAAATGAAAATGGTGAAAAATAAAAAACAGACCAAAAATACAAAAAAACAAAGACAGCACATTTCATTAGAGATAACCAGCAAAAACTATGAAACTAGTAAGCAATGACCCCATAAAGCAGTGGTCTTAAACCCTGTCCTCAGGGCCCAATAACAGGCCAGGTTTGCAAGATAACTGATTTGCTGCTCAGTGATTGCAGTATTCTAGTCTGCATCTCCCCAAGGCAATACATAAAACCTGGCCTGTTAGTGGGCCCTGAGGACAGAGTTGATTGTCCACTGCCATAAAGGTTATATAACCCAACATAAATGGAATGAAGCATTCATGTTTAACAGTCATCACTTCAGGTATGCACGTACAAGAATTTTAGTAACTTTTACGCAGAATTCAAATACGGTACCTAACATACCAATAGTACAAGCATTCCTATCACAATGTCCCGTAAACTGAAGACTCATACCATTGTGATTATTAGGATATATCAAAAATTCATCAAGAGTGCCAAGGCTCACATCCACAATGAAGATCAGGTCATCAATGTAGCGATAAAACATTTTAATCGAGGGTCTGAAGGGATTGGCTGCGTCAAAAGTGTATTTACGTTCCCACCATCCCATATAAAAGTTTGCCAGTGAGGGCGAAAATTTGTACCACTTTTTGTTGGTTTGCTGGAATATTGCTGTAAGTCGCTCCCACCGCTTTCTCTCTCTTTTTACAAAGATTTTGGCGGAAATGGTCATACTACGTTCTGCATTTCCACACATCACGCAATTGATCTCCCGCTGACTGTGATGTATGTATGCTTCTAAACTTTTGGTAATGTCAGCTGTGACTTTCGATCTTTGCGTGTATTATTGCTATGTTAGGTACCATATTTGAAGTCTATGGAATAGTTACTAGAATTCTTGTACGTGCATATCTGAAGTGGTGACTGTTGAACATGAATGCTTCATTCCATTTATGTTGGGTTATATAACCTTTATGGGGTCATCACGTACTAGTTTTATCGTTTTTGCTGGTTATCTCTAATGAAATGATTTTATATATCTTATTTTTATACAATCCTAATTTCCTACTTTTGTATAATCAATGTACTGTCTTTGGTTTTTTGTATTTTTGGTCTGTTTTTATTTTTCACCATTTTCAGTTCATTTCAAATTTTTCATTTATTGATGATTAATTTTGATCAATTTGGTTATGTTTTTGGGGTTTTTTGATTTCATTTATTAGTATTTTTCAATTCTACTAGTCATGAAATGGTTTTTAATCCCAATGTCCGTGTCTTCTTTATTAGCTGCTCTCCTGATTCGGGCATGTTTTTCAGGTGTGTTTTAATGACATACCTTTAAATAGCCAGAATGGAGATCAGTTTGGTGTTGTGAACAAGCGCCATATATCCATGTGAAACGCATCAACTATCTGTACCCTGCATATATAACTGGCATGCAGCAATAAAGGACTTCTTTTTCAAGCATTTGATGGTCTGGTGTGCAACCAATTTCTTCTTCTTTCCTGTATCGTGAACGGCGGTGAGCCGAGGTTAGCAGCTGAACCCAGTGCACCGGATTAGTGTCTGATGCGGTGTGTGTGTTTCTTTCCTGGACTTCTTGAAACTTGCCCATAGCCTGCTGAAACCTTCTTGCAGCTTGCTAACTGCTTCAGCCCCGGAAGATTTTACCCCCTTCCTAAACGGAACTCTTTTTGCGATTTGGCACTGCGTTGCTTTAATTGACAGTTGCGCGGTCATGCGACGTTGCACCCAAACAAAATTGATGTCCTTTTTTTCCCACAAATAGAGCTTTCTTTTGGTGGTATTTGATCACCTCTGCGGTTTTTATTTTTTGCGCTATAAACAAAAAAAGAGTGTCAATTTTGAAAAAAAAACACATTATTTTTTACTTTTTGCGGTAATAAATATCCCTCAAAAAATATAAAGAAAACTATTTTTTTCCTCAGTTTAGGCCGATATGTATTCTTCTACATATTTTTGGTAAAAAAAATCGCAATAAGTGTATGTTGATTGGTTTGCGCAAAATTTATAGCGTCTACAAAATAGGGTATAGTTTTATGGCATTTTTATTAGTAATTTTTTTTTACTAGTAATGGCGGAGATCTGCGATGTTTATCGGGACTGCAACATTATGGCGGACACATCGGACAATTTTGACACATTTTTGGGACCATTGGCATTAATACAGCGATCAATGCTATAGAAGATGCATTGATTACTTTTAAAATGTCACTGGCAGTGAAGGGGTTAACACTAGGGGGCAATCAAGGGGTTAATGTGTTCCCTAGTTTGTGTTCTAACAGAAGGGGGGATGGGACTATGCAGGGGAGATGACAGATCGCTGTATATACGCTGTATGAACAGACAATCTGTCTGTTCTCCCCTCAGAGAACCAGAAACTGTGTGTTTACACACACAGATCCCAGTTCTCTGTGTGCCCCGAGCGATCGCACGAGCCTGGCGGTGATCATGACCGCCAGGCACTCGCATAGGCTCGAGGGGCGAGCACGCCCCCTAGTGGCCACAGGGCGAAGCGACATTACATAACCTCGTTTCGCTCAGACATGCCACTCTGCGGCGGATGGTCGGCAAGTGGTTAAAGTGGAACTCAATGCTCCCATTAGGATCTGTGTTCAACATTTGCAAACTGGAGTTGAATGATACTTTAACAGCTTCAAAACTTGCTGAAAACTCTGCAAATACTTTGTCTAAGCTTGCTGATCACACTGCTCTTATACAAGCTGAAGCCAGTATGAAACAAGCCTTACAGTAACATTATAATGCAGGCATCTACCAAAAAAAATGAATTTTAGTTGTAAATGGCTCCTTTGAAACATTTTCTCCACTTCTCAGATTCTTCAAGAAGTCTCTTAAAATGGCTTAAAGTGGAGTTCCAGCTGCAAAAAAGTACTGTAGCTGCTGACTTTTAATAAGGACACTTACCTGTCTAGGGAGCCCGTGATGTTGGCCTCCCGAAGCTGATTCATCCACCGGCTCGGGTGCAGGCGTCGCCATTCTAGCTAAGGGAAACTGGCAGTGGAGCCTTCAGGCTTCACAGCCGGTTTCCTACTGTGCATGCACGAGTCGCGTGGAGCTTTGTGCATGGCCAGCTCATCCTCTTGAGAGACACACAGGTCCCAGAAGGCAGCGGGGGTGAAGGAGGAGGGCTTGCCACAGAAGAGGACATGACGTCCTGCGGCGCGGCCGAGCTAGGATGGAAGTACACTTCGTAATTCAAAAAAGGTATGAAAGAAAAAATAAATAAATACATAGGTATCCAAAAACAAGGGGTGGAGGGGTGGTCTTTAGTTTAAGACCACCTTGTGAATGTGGGTGGAACTCAACTTTAAGCTGGCTTTTGACAACTCCGTAGTGTGTTGTAAATAGTTCCACCCTATCTTTTTCACTGTGAGTTTAAGAGATTTTAATCTAAGATCAGTTTTGGTAAGGTATTAAATAATACGAGCATGTACACATATATGTAAAGCAGTCAAGAAGAAAAAAAATGTGGGATTCATATGCTACCTCTCTTCAAAACTACCCTGGTATTAAAAAAAAAAAAAGGCAGTGACACCGAAAAAGGAAATTGGACATGATCCTACTTTATTCTTACTGTTAGATTTAAAAAAAAAAAAAAAAAAAAGGTTCATAAAGTTGACCTCTCCCAATACAAACTACCTCAATGTAAAACTAGAAAACGTGTGTATGTGTGTGTGTGTGTATATATAGATATATTATATATAATATATATATATTATATATACGTGTGCATGTATGTATATAGCCTTTGATATCTGCTATAGAAAAGATACCTACTAAACTAACAAACTGTTGTGGATTGCACCTAACCAATGACTCGCACCTGTGCACTCTAGCTAACCCTTCATATTTTGGATGTTTCAGCCAGCTTTCAGTAAAAAATGCAGAGGTTGGGCAATTTCATGATCTGCCTCCACGTTGCACCGGTACAGTCTTGTATAGTGGAAGTCTTATGGCAACAGGTGTTAGATTGAATGACATCACTGTGAATACATTCTGCTGACCTGGGTAATTTAAAGGAGTAGTAGTATCTAAACAGTTGTATCTCTCTCTGCTTTGTGTAACTGCTAGGTGCTGTCAGGACATGGAATGCCAGCATTGTCAGGACAATGGGTGTAACAACAAACTCCGGTGAGAATCTTCTCATGTTTCTTCCTAATTCTCTGCCGCTAGGCAGGGGATTATCTGATGACATGTGAATATAATCATTAAATATAAACTATTGGGAACACTGTTGATACCTATGACTTTAATGCATTGCAGGCATCACAGTCCCAGTAGTTAATCCTTGTAAAGTGAAATTTATATATGGAGTTATCATTCAGCAGTCTTCTCTGTTTTCAGTTTACGTCTTTGGCCTTATTTAATGTAAAAGCAGCACAGTGCATTAGGGTGACACATGCCAGAAAATATCACTGACAGCCGTGTAAGTGCAAGAAAATATTTTTATAGTAGTTTTTTAAAGTCAACAGGATTTTACACCTGCAGATAAATCAGGCTATAACATATACATGTTAACACATTTATTAGCTTCCTTCCCATATGTTGCTACAGTAATTCATGACCGATACCCAGAAAGCAGGCCTGGATAATAGTTTTCATGTAGGTTATATTCCACTGCATTTTTAAAGGGAACCGGTCAATAATCTAACATATCAGTTTAATATCGCGCACACATACACACACCATTACCTTATCAGTTCATCAGCCATGTTGTGATGTTCACATTCCTTTTTCCATCCACCACAATTTGTGATTGATTCACTTTCCCTCTTGCCTAACGTGTCCTCACCACTATGACTGATCCTGTACTCATATGCACCACCTTACACTAATTGTGCATGTATGAAATTTATTGTCTGCCCTGTAGTAAACTGGCAGCTAGAAAGCACCTGTTTCTGTTTTTGCGCATGGAAAAGGGTACAACATGCTCCCTTTAAAGTGATTATAAATCTAAAAGCAGACATTTATTATATTGCATCTTACCATTTGTTAGAGGTGATGGGTGCATTTGTTCTCTTTTTTTTTTTTTTTAGGCTTGTGCGCTTTTACTTTCACCTGGTGGTCCAGCCAGTAGGTCAGCTGTTTTTTAACAGAACAAGCTGTCCTGCTGATGTAGTAGTTACCGGGCTAAGACAAACCATTTAACACTGACGGGGGGTGATTTCAATTATCTTCTTTTATTTATCGGTGTAAAACCTTTATCTCAAAAGGAACTTCCTAAAAAGTTAGCTGGAGTTTGGTTTCAGTCAGTTTAGTCTGCAAGTCATTCTAATACTACCCCCCCCCCCCCCCAACCTGACAATACAGCTGTCCAAAGGTGTCTGTTTTGTTCACTCATCCAGAGCATAGGTACCCTAATACAGGAGATGTGTTACTGGTCAGATCCCCAGGTGAAAACAGAGGAAAAGCCTAAAAAATTTAACACAACCACCACATCTACAGATTAATAAGCTGCAATATATTACATTTTTGGTTTTGGGTTTAATACTGCTTTAAGGACGACATAGTTTGGACTTCACAAAAAAACAATACTTGCATTTTAAAGGTCAACTGCACCCTTGTTTAAAAAAAAATCAAGATTTTATTGAGCCCAGCACACCTATTACAAGAGCATGGGTTTGTACAGAATTTAGTTATGCTAAATGTTACCAAAATGGTGGCTGTTTACATAATCACTAAATGACCATCCAGGCACCTGTGATGGAACAAGTATACAGGAAGTACTATCCTGTGTTCTACACGTCCCATAGCTACATAAGTTATTTTGTAAGTGCTGTTAAGACCTGGTTCAGACTGGAGCGTTTTGACATGCGATATGTCATGTCAAATCACATGTCAAATCAGCGACAAATGCCGTCAATGGCACTGTGCGACGCCAGATCTGCGGCACTGCACCGATTTAAAGCGGGGTTCCACCCAAATTTTGAACAATATCTGTATGTATTCTCTTCCTTGCCTAGATGCTGACATGCCGTTTAAAAAAATTTAAATCGCCGTAATTACCTTTTATTTTTCTATTCTTCTTTGCATTTCCTGGTTCTCCTCCCGTGGGAGTAGGCGTGTTTCTAGCCTCTCCCAGACTCCTGGGAGCTAGTCTCAGGCTTCCCAGGATGCCACTGAGCATGTGCGGGAATGAGCGGTGAATGCTGGGAGCACAGCATTCACCACATCCAGGAAATAAATGCTTGTGGGCTTCAAATGCCCACAATGAAGATGGAAATCGCCTGCAGTGAATAATATAAGTTATTCTTTCCGACGAAATCTGACACAGGCGGACATATTACACACAATATGTGAGTATGTAATGCTGAGAAGAAAAGTTTGTGAATGAACTAAAAAAAAAAAAAAAAAAACGATAGATAGGTGGACCCCCGCTTTAAAAAAGTAGTTTCTCTACTACTTTTTGCGATTTCAGGCTGTGATTTACATTGACATCTGTGCTAAAATCTGGAAATCGGGAGTCAAATCGTGCGAGTTCAGCTGAATTCACACAGCTTCATTCCTGCAGTTCAGTGTGAACCAGGGCTAAAAGTTACTATTCCACTTCAATCTGCAATCACTGTCATTTTCTGAAACGGTCATAAATGTCTCTTCCTCCCATTGTGTCCACCTTTTATATCACTTTGAACTCTCATCATGTTGTTCTTTATAAATGTAGACTATACTATTAAGTATAATCTAGATTTTGTTATGCGGTGTTTAAATTGTGTCAGATATTTTACGGATTTGATTTTCACTTTTGCAGAAAAGAGCATAAGTTCGGCGAAAACCACACAGAGTTATAACGTTGCAAACTCTGTTATCAGTGAAAGGTAAGTCGTCTTCCTCAG
Organism: Aquarana catesbeiana; assembly: GCF_042186555.1. Classification (NCBI taxonomy): domain Eukaryota; kingdom Metazoa; phylum Chordata; class Amphibia; order Anura; family Ranidae; genus Aquarana; species Aquarana catesbeiana. The sequence goes on along the minus strand of NC_133325.1, from coordinate 659,602,865 downwards.
CTACTTCCATTCTTTTCCTCTCTTAGAAACTATTGCTATTCAGGGATAGTACCCACCTTTAACAAATGGAAACTTTGCAATGAGCACAAACTTTGTAATAGTCCGTGTATATGAAACAGCCATGTAAGGTTTGCTTTTTCTGCTAATAAAGGTTCTGCTAAGGCTGGTTTTAATGAAGAATTCTTCAATTGTTTTTATTGGTAAATCATGATTGTGTGTACTTTGTACGAAGCTTGCGAACAGCCTTCCCTGCCATTCATCGTATGTCCAGCATTTATTGGGATCCTTTGGGCTCTGTTAAAGTAAATAGTTTCACAGATCAATAACATTCACTCAGCCATGGCTAGAAAAACCAAACTGTAACCATATATCTATGAGCAAAGATGTCTTTTACGGGAACAACCGCTGGGATATTGTGAAAGACAACTGAAATAGTAGGAGAAAGTGTACAGCTTTTTACAGTATATTTGTACATCTTTGTAACCCAAGCACTTTTAAAGTGTAACTAAAATCAAATCTCTTTTTTTGTGGAGATGGATTAGAACAGCTGTCAGATTATATTGCTGTTTGTTCCCCCCAGAAGATCCACCCTCTTTATTTGTCCTGTTTACCATTATCATAGAAAGTAAAAGAAAATCCCAAATTTTGGGCTGTAACCAGAACAGTAATAGAGGGGAAATCTTCCAATGGGGATACTAGTTCTCAGGATTACCCCACTTTGTACGGATTTCTTCTCACTTCTAATTTTAGCTATGGGGCAGGAAGTGAAAAGAAACATCCCGTATTTGATACAGATGGTAAAAAAAAACATAACGGGTTGTAACTCTCCCTTACTTTATCCAAAATGGGGAAAAAAGTTATGCCTTTAGTGACACTTTCTGTAAATGGTTTATAGACCATTCTTCCTTAAGCCTAGGTTTGGTGTCATATGGCATTAGCCATGTTCGCAATATGCAAGTTTCTACTAACTCATTTGCAGTTTGTGCAAAAAAAGAAGCAACCAATTAATGCAAATTCCTAGACAACTGTATGTCATCCAATTTATGTTCTGGTTAAATTGTTTGCATATGATGGGGAAAAGGGGATCATGTTGTACTTTGAGGTTAGCCACTATCTTACAATGGAGCTGATGTATACAAAGTAGGGCAAAATCATACAAATTTGTGCAGATCCTGTCCCTGGAAACTAAATCCACTGTGCTGCTGTACTGTAGGCATTCAGTTTGAGAAATGAACTAGTATAAGAAAAATATGTTGTCATGCTTAAAGAGACTGGATTTAGTAGCACTGCTGAGTCCAGGTGACAGATTCCAGGTGACACGCTCCCGGTGTTACCGACATAACCTCTCTGGGGGTCAGGAACCCCAACAGTGAAGAGAATTCCCTATGATTGCTTCAGTCTGCTAGTTCTGAAAGTCAAATTTCCCTTTCCAGGCTGCATCGTCATGTATACCAGACAATTACATGTACCTAAAACCCAAGAACAAAAATGTATGTAAATCCTTGGATGTAGTGGCTGGATTTAGTTTTCTTTTTTTTCAACCTTTTTTTTCCTTTAATTTTAACCTGGTGATCCTGCCAGTATCATACTTTCTTTTCTAAGGTGACAATGCTTACTCACTGTAATATAATGGAGTGGCAACATTGTCACCCTAGAACAGAAGGTGTATGTTAGTCTACAGAACACCTCCCATCTCCTTAGCATAGGGAGAGAAAACTGAGCAGGGCTGATTAAACTGATAACAATATAGCAGTGGCGTGTTACACGCTCACAAGGTTTCTGGTAGGATCAACAGGTTTTTTTTTTTTTTTGTACTTATTGACTAGTTATTACAAAATGCTTTCAATGTAAGGCCTCCTAAGGAGCAAATAAGATAAGTTAATTACCGTATTATGGTTTACACAATTTGTAAGCTCCAGGCAAATGACTTTGCGTAGGCTGAGATGATTTCATGTGCAGTCTGCTGCACATAGGAGAGACTCCTATCTCCCATTGATCACTAAAGCTGGCCATACATGGCTCAGTTTCTTTCAATCGTGGATTCCCTCATCCACACAGGTGAGGTGGATAGAGAAATCCTCCCTGCTATGCTAGTGTATTCTGACAGAGGGGACTCCTCTGCTGTCAGAGTATACTGATCAGCACTGCAGTGCTGATCGAACAAAAATTTTCCAACAAGCCCATTTGTGAGAAGTAGATCATTAGATCGACTTGTCATGGATAGAACGGGCCATAGATGGATCGCAATTTGGATGGTCTTTGCTGAACCGGACAACTTTCGTTCCATCTATGGCCAACCTAAGAGTGTAACATTGTAACATTTTAGCAAGTCACAAGGACAGGTTGCAGCAGAGACTGATGACAGCGTAACATGCCATCTATGGGCCAGCATTGAAGTCCTGGCTGAGTGTGAACCAAGAAGATGCTGGACATCTAAGGAAAAGAGAACATTAAGATATTGTCAAGGATAGAACTGTGATCTCTTTGATAGGTTACAAATACCTATAAGTTTTACACTTGGACATTACTTAGCATACACAGGTCCACTTCATACAAAGAAACCCTTGTGTTTGGCCAAATTTACTCATTGATTTATTTTCATAGCCTCTTGGTCAAATGACTACACTACCACACGTATGACCAAATTGTAATTACAAAATAATATAAGAAGCTTTGGAGTACAACACTTCTAATGCCCTGTACACGCGGTCGGATTTTCCGATGGAAAATGTGTGATAGGACCTTGTTGTCGGAAATTCTGACCGTGTGTAGGCTCCATCACACATTTTCCATCGGATTTTCCGACACACAAAGTTTGAGAGCAGGATATAAAATTTTCCGACAACAAAATCCGTTGTCGGAAATTCCGATCGTGTGTACACAAATCCGACGGACAAAGTGCCACGCATGCTCAGAATAAATAAAGAGATGAAAGCTATTGGCCACTGCCCCGTTTATAGTCCCGACGTACGTCACCGCGTTTAAAACGATCGGATTTTCCAACAACTTTGTGTGACCGTGTGTATGCAAGACAAGTTTGAGCCAACATCCGTCGAAAAAAATCCTAGGATTTTGTTGTCGGAATGTCCGAACAAAGTCCGACCATGTGTACAGGGCATAAGAATATTGCTACTGTTCTATTGACTTTAGGGAACATATCTCATCTCTTATAGTGAGCCATAAATTGCTACTTTTGTGATTCCACCCTATATACATAAAGCAATAAATCTGTGAGAATAAAAAAAAACCAATATCATTTACTAATTCGCTTGCCTGTTACCACAAGTATGTGACAGTTCTCCGCACCCCGTCCATTGAGATTCCTGTCACAAAGGAAATGCCACCTCCATCTCTCTTCAACTGTGAAGATAGTAATAACACAAATTAAAAAGAGCACTTTCATTAAATCTACTACAAAAAAAGTAGTAGAAACAAAACTCATCATCCACCCTAAAACCTGCTCTTCTGGATTTTCCGGATATCATTCTTGCACTCACCTATCACAATTTGTAGCAAAGCAGATGACAGGACAGTCTGATTGATGACTTGGCCTGAAGATAGGGACAAGTCTTTCTAATAAAATAGATGTCTCTGTGGAAATGTCTACAAATGTAATGCATTGTATGCACTGCAGGTGAACAATATATCACTGTGACAGTAATTAGAGGAAAGAGAAGAACAGGTGACACTGAAATGGCTTCATATTCTTTCAGAAATACTGTACATAAAATATCCTTCAGGCATACAAATAAAAAATATATTAAATTCTTTGTGAGTTTTGACACAAGGGTTTATAAAGCATTGCAAATGTAATCCTATAATACCCTTTTTTAACCCTGGTGTCATTTGTTAAAGGGGAAATATTCTTTTAAATGATGTGTGTAAGTCTGTATACAAAAAAAATAATAATAAAGGGTCCAAGACTGATATAAAAATTCAACGGAGCTTAGCTTCCGAATCTTGAGCAGCCAATTACCAGATGCCAATGCTGTGAGCAAATAAAGGTCAGCAATGGCATCCTCCCAGGTAAGCCAACACCAGGGCAAACTTCTGCAATGGACAGCTGATGAGGAAGCATGGGTTGTCACTTTTACCTGAATGCACATGTGACAGCAAAATTCTACCATGAGGACAAAAAAATGGTCAAGCCTAGATGTCCATGCTTCGTGTAAACTGTGGGCAGCTATACAAATCTCCACACATCAGTGGGCAGACATTATGATATATTGACCTGCCTGTGACAACTGCTTTTTATGAATTAACATGGGAGATGAAAGCAAACAAGAAGGTTCTTTACCGGAAGGGACTTTCAGAACTTAAGACCCCATTCACACAGGGGCAACAGGACTTGCAGGTCGCCTCAGCGAGGCGACCTGCAAACGACTGCCCGGGCGACTTGCAAAACGACTTCTGTATAGAAGTCTATGCAAGTCGCCCCAAGTCGCCCCCGAAGTCGTACAGGAACCTTTTTCTAAGTCGGAGCGACTTGCGTCGCTCCCCTTAGAACGGTTCCATAGCACAGAACGGGAGGCGACTTGTCAGGCGACTAGGTCACCTGACAAGTCGTCCCTGTGTGAATGGACTCTAAGGAGAAGCTTGTGATTTTCCAAAAAAAAAACAAACAAACATTCATACTCCCCTCTATGCTGCAGCTTTCCCATGTTGGTTCTATAGCTGGCAATACATTGATGGAAATTTGAATGGTTCAGCTAAATTTCAAGCCATGTATGCGCAGGGAGGTTGTGCAGAAGTCGATCTACCAGTCGACTTCTGTACAATAACCCTGTCGGATTTTCTTTGCAGGTAAATAGACTGCAGCATTGATCTGTGTTTTCTGATGGCGGAGAAGTCTCCCTGCTGTTAGAGTACAATAGCTTAGCTAAAGGATTCTCCCATCCACCTCGAATGTGTGGATGGGGCAATCGGGTCAGTTTTTTTTTTTCAACCTCCTGGTTGAATGAAAAAAACTGAATAATGTATGAGCTGCCTAAGACTGAGAGCTAAGAAATCACGTGACCACTGTTCGCTCAGTTCTTGGTCCGTTCAGAGCAAAGAGCAGTGACTATCGGTCACCGATCTGCGCTCTGCTCCTCCAGCACTCGCTGCAATGCCAGGCAGGAGAGGAGGCGGGTGCAGCTTGCTCCGGCTCTCAGTCTCCCACCTAAAGGCAGAGCCGGCTGTCGGTCAGGTAGCTGGGTGAATCCTTAAAATATTGGTGGGATCCTTTCAGCTCCTGGAGAGACTCTGCTACGTCAGCCAAGAGCAGACAGTAGCCTTCTCTCAGCTAATTCTGGGTCACAGGAGAGCAAAACTAAGTGCACTGCTGTCACTCATAAGAGAATTGTGGCCAAAAAAGCTTTGGCCATACTACTTTTAGTGAAACTGAGGAAAGGATAATGCTACACCAACCAAACCTAATTTTTTAATTCTAAATTATATCTTCATTTTACAACTATAATGGGAAATACTAAAAATAGTGATCCATTGGCTAAGCTCTAACAAGCAGGGCCATCTGATTCCTCCTGCATTGATTTGAATTGTATTGCTTTATATACCTTTATGTAAAAACTCACAAAGAATTTAATATATTTAATTAATTGTATGCCTGAAGGATATTTTATGTACTGTATTTCTGTAAGAATATGAAGCCAGTTCAGTGTCAGCTGTTCTTCTCTTCCCTCCAATTACTGTCACAGTGTGCTTTCAGTGTGGCAATATCAAATAGTATTGAAAAGCAGATGTGGATTAGGACTCTTCAGCTTGAGTAATATTAATCTACCACTATTAAAACTAGGGGGATATATAAAGGGCACTTGTGGTAGCTAAAGTAGAGAACATTCACCTGTTTTCCAGGTCAATATACACACAGTGGGGACGGAAAGTATTCAGACCCCCTTAAATTTTTCACTCTTTGTTATATTGCAGCCATTTGCTAAAATCATTTAAGTTCATTTTTTTCCTCATTAATGTACACACAGCACCCCATATTGACAGAAAAAAACACAGAATTGTTGACATTTTTTGCAGATTTATTAAAAAAGAAAAACTGAAATATCACATGGTCCTAAGTATTCAGACCCTTTGCTCAGTATTTAGTAGAAGCACCCTTTTGATCTAATACAGCCATGAGTCTTTTTGGGAAAGATGCAACAAGTTATTTGCACCTGGATTTGGGGATCCTCTGCCATTCCTCCTTGCAGATCCTCTCCAGTTCTGTCAGGTTGGATGGTAAACGTTGGTGGAAAGCCATTTTTAGGTCTCTCCAGAGATGCTCAATTGGGTTTAAGTCAGGGCTTTGGCTGGGCCATTCAAGAACAGTCATGGAGTTGTTGTGAAGCCACTCCTTCGTTATTTTAGCTGTGTGCTTAGGGTCATTCTCTTGTTGGAAGGTAAACCTTCGGCCCAGTCTGAGGTCCTGAGCACTCTGGAGAAGGTTTTCGTCCAGGATATCCCTGTACTTGGCCGCATTCATCTTTCCCTCGATTGCAACCAGTTGTCCTGTCCCTGCAGCTGAAAAACACCCCCACAGCATGATGCTGCCACCACCATGCTTCACTGTTGGGACTGTATTGGACAGGTGATGAGCAGTGCCTAAGAACATACCTCTTAGAATTAAGGCCAAAAAGTTTTTTATCTTGGTCTCTACCTTGGATCTTAGACTAGAGAATCTTATTTCTCACCATCTTGGCGTCCTTCAGGTGTTTTTTAGCAAACTCCATGCGGGCTTTCAGGTGTCTTGCACTGAGGGGAGGCTTCCGTCGGGCCACTCTGCCATAAAGCCCCGACTTGTGGAGGGCTGCAGTGATGGTTGACTTTCTACAACTTTCTCCCATCTCCCGACTGCATCTCTGGAGCTCAGCCACAGTGATCTTTGGGTTCTTTTTTACCTCTCTTACCAAGGCTCTTCTCCCCCGATAGCTCAATTTGGTCGGAGAGCCAGCTCTAGGAAGGGTTCTGGTCGTCCCAAACGTCTTCTATTTAAGGATTTATGGAGGCCACTGTGCTCTTAGGAACATTAAGTGCAGCAGAATTTTTTTTGTAACCTTGGCCAGATCTGTGCCTTGCCACAATTCTGTCTCTGAGCTCTTCAGGCAGTTCCTTTTGACCTCATGATTCTCATTTGCTCTGACATGCACTGTGAGCTGTAAGGTCTTATATAGACAGGTGAGTGGTTTTCCTAATCAAGTCCAATCCGTATAATCAAACACAGCTGGACTCAAATGAAGGTGTAGAACCATCTCAAGGATGATCAGAAGAAATGGACAGCACCTGAGTTAAATATATGAGTGTCACGGCAAAGGGTCTGAATACTTAGGACCATGTGATATTTCTGTTTTTCTTTTTTAATAAATCTGCAAAAATGTTAACAATTCTGTGTTTTTCTGTCAATATGGGGTGCTGTGTGTGCATTAATGAGGAAAAAAAATGAACTTAAATGATTTTAGAAAATGGCTGCAATATAACTGAGTGAAAAATTTAAGGGGGTCTGAATACTTTCCGTCCTCACTGTATGTGCAACACAATACATCAAAACACTCTGTCATCACCTTGCCTTTTAGGTCTCAACTTTAGATCCAAACATGATCTCGCAAAAGTTGATCAAGGAGAAAAATATATCTGAACCACGACACAAATCTCTCTCTCGCCCTCTCTCACTCCCTCTCGCCCCCCTTTATCTATCTATCTATCTATCTATCTATCTATCTATCTATCTATCTATCTATCTATCTATCTATCTATCTATCTATCTACATTTTAGAATGGAACCACACACAGTAGTAGCAAGGTTTAGCCCTATACACACATATTTTAGTGTTGTACCTGTACTGTTGTAAAGCGCTGCGCAAACTGTTGGCTCTATACAAGTCCTTTATAGTAATAATAAGTTGGCCTTTCTAACTACTGGCTTCATGGGGTAGAAGACCAGGCTATATACAACTGATTACATTTCTATCTTGGATATAGTGCCTTTTAAAAGTGCCTTGGGCTTCACTGTACGTGTGTCTGCATTTCCTTTTCTTTTCTGGAATGTTTGCATTTAATCGTATGGAAAGCCAGAGTGACACGGTTACAGAACCCTTGAGTGAAGCAGCTACTTCTAAGGGTTGATGCCTTTTTTCCATTATTTGGTTTACACTATGTGTTTAATTTTCCTTTTCAGCCATTTGAAAAATAGGAAAGAAAGGCCGTCAGTCTGTCACTTTTACCTGCACACAATTGCGATTATCACACTGCCATTTCCTTAGCTAAACACACTGGGCAATGAACACAAAACACCCACTGAGAATTCAAATAAACTGCAAATTCGACTTGAAACTAGCAAAATGTGCTGCAAATAGAGAGCGTTTTCTTTACAAATTGTTTAGTTGCATGCTCATAGGATGTATAAGGTAGCATGACAGATGTTTGGTGATCTGCAGCTATAATGACACCCCAAAACGGCTCATACAATGCAGTGCGATTGCAAGAATCAGATCGCATGGGTGTGAACACCCATGCGATCCGATTCCAGTGCATACAAGATGCAAATTCAGCCCGTATAAAATGAATGGGCTCAAATCTCACTGCAAAGAATCACATGCCTAATCACAAGTCTAAAGAATGCAAAAATCTCATAGTGCAGTATTATCTGAAAACTGCTATTTAAATGTTAAAGCTCACATTGTCCCAGAAAAACAATATCCCAAACAGCAGAATAACAAAGATGGTAGCTAACGTACTTCACCTTTGTGTGCCCGACATCACTTCCTTGACATGTTTGGTCACCTGACTAAATCAAAAGGTTTCTTTTAAAGAAGTCAGGTGATTAAAATATCAAGGAAGTGACAGACACAGACTGGAACTAAAAAAAACGATAGCTGCCATCTTTGTTGTTGAGCATTTTTAGCATTTATTTATAGCGGACTTTAGTTCATACTGCACTATGACTTTTCTTTTATATAGGAAGAACTTATGACATAAATGAAGATTTAGATGTTGGACTTTTATTGAATTTGGGGATTTACATTACATTTTTGCACAAAGTATGTTTTTTTTTGGGGTCTATGACTTCTTGAAAGCACTGGATTACTTATAGTAAATACAAATGGAGAGGAGATCACAGCAACATCACGTCTTCACAAACAGAAGAACGTGGAGCATGAAAGATAATGTGAAATGAGATGCAGTTGTTTTAGGACCTGTGCGCAAAACCTGCATTTACCTTCGACTTGAATACGGACTGAAAACATTGGGAGCACCAGGAAAGCAAATGCCTTCAAACTAAATCTTACTGTTCATACAGTATAAACGCTAACATGGCGTGGATACTTGTATTGGATGGCCAGCAGTGGGGTCCTCTCAGGAGAGAGAAGACTACAAACCTCAGCACAGGGGAGCAGCAGCAGACCAGTGGCACCATTGCAGTGCTGGATTAGCAGGACTCTGCACCACAACTTGCAGCAGGGAGGGAAATGGACGGGGCACTTAGGTGAATATAGCTGCCTTCACCAGATTATTGGCTTTACAAGAGGCAGTGTATAATTTTTGATTTCAGATTTATTTTTTTGAAATAAAAAATATATTAATTTAATTGAAATAACTTTGTCAACATTAAAAAAAAAAAAAGTTTTATGCAACAATTTGTACCTAATAATATATATTTATTTGGTCAGCCATATATGCTTATTATACACTCTGGCACTGCTTACTCTACATGGTTGTGCTGTACTACTCACGCATAGCAAAACACGGAGTCTGCCAACTATGCATCCTCCCTGTGTGGCGGATATCTTATCTCAATAGCTGTAAAAGCTAAATTCCAGTCAGCTGGTAAAAATCTGCATCTGGTTGCCCCCTCCTTTGTATTGTAAGGGTCTAATACTCATTAAGCTCCAGCTTCAGAATGTGGGTTGGTCCATCATCATCCCGATGTACAACGCATGACCACTAGTCCTGCATTATACATGATTAGCAGCTGCACAGCTGGTGAAGAGGAGTTGCTTGAGGGCGCGGTTTGTCCAGTAAGGGCTCATTCACACTGGGTGTTTTTACAGCTGCTCTTTTGGGCGTCAGGTGTTTTTTTTTTTTTTTCTGTAGCCACTAAAATCTCCCCAGCATGTTATCCTATGTGTCCATGCACACATAGGCTGTTATCAGCGTTTTTTGGCAGGGGCATTTTTCAGGCTGGAAAAACCCCCCAGAACTACTGCGTTTTTGAATAGGAGTTTTTCAGCTGTAAACCGCTCTAACACTGAAAACATGGCAAAACACTATCATTTAGGAGCATTTTTTAACCTCAGGCTTTTTGGGGAATATAGTTTTGCTAAAAAATGCTAAAAATGCAGCATGCTACAGCTAACGCTGCTAGGGTTTTTAGAACGTACAGTGTGCATGTGGTCTAAGGAGGAAGCCGGTGTAAACAAGGGATAAGGAAAGTTATTTTGTCACATCCCTCAGTGATGGCAAACTTTGGCACGCCAGATGTTTTGGAACTACATTTCCCATGATCCTCATGAACTCTGCAGTGTAGCTGAGCATCATGGGAAATTTAGTTTGAAAACATCTGGGGTGCCAAGTTTCGCCATCACTGCTCTAGACTAAGCAAGCATTCGACCCTTATATAGGGCAGACACAAGCATGAAAAGGTGAACACTGTAAAAAAAATGTTCAACTATTTCTAAAGCCAGAATGTGTTTTTAATTTGATTAGTGAAGGATTTACACCCTGTCGTTTTGTGTTTGTTTGTTTTTTTTTTTTTTTTCTGTGGTATTTGTCCACCATACGCTTTCTATCCTGCAGACACAATATATCCTGAAAGTGAGTGAAAATCCTCTTGGCTGTCATTGCAGCAAATGTTCTTTATGGAAGATTTCCCCTCTATTACGGTTTCAGTGAAAACTCAAAATTTTGGATTTTTTAGAATTTGAGAGTCCTACGGGGACACAGTCAAAAAAATAAAAAAAAATTTCCAACCTTTCCCTACTATATCCAAAACTAAAATAAAAAATGACTTGGATACGCTTAAAATATATGCTTACTAAAATTACACCATACTTTCCATATAATGCTTTTAACAAATCGGAAGTTTAGACATTCAAATTTATGTGTAGTTATGTCATGTGCTGACAAAGGTCATAGTCCACAATAACACAAAGTCCAAATCAATAATATGCTGATCAATAAAACAGTTTGCTTAATTAATCCATTTTATTTTGTATTCCAGCACAGACCGATATTTTGATGTCACCCCCAAATCCCAGTCTCCACCGCCTGCTTTGAGTCGCCAAGCTGAGAAGAAGCGTGAGCTGGTTAGGTCCCAGACCCTGCCAAGGTCTTCTGGCACGCAAGTTCGCAAGGCTTTCTTTGAAAAGTTTGAAAAAGACAGTGGGAAGTAAGTGGAATACATTATTTGCACCATTTATGGATGTCAGCAGAAGCACAAAGTATAAAAAAGCCATATTAACCCTTTTAAGACCAAGAGGTAGGTCTTTAAGACTAAATGCCTTGAGCAAATTTGGAGGTTTTGGTATGCGTTAGTTAACTTGACAATAACTTCATGAATAATCTGCCTACCTAAATCACTTTTATATTGTTGATCACAATGTGATCACAGACGTTTGTTTAAAAAAAGAATCTGGTAAGAGCAGTCAGTTTGTCGCAACTGTCCGAGTCCTTTAGTCCCTGTAAACTGTGATTGAGATCTAGCAGTATTCAGGTTGTGTTGCCATAACGCCAGTGGCGACCCGTCCATACGCCCACCCTAATCAATGCGCCTGGCCTCTAATTTACATGCTGGGTGCCGGACTCATGAATTCCAATTTGTTTTTTGTTTTTTTTGTTTTTTTTTTTTTTTTTTTTTTTTTTAGAAGTACGTGATTAGAGCCTGAGGCTCTAACTGGCTTTAAAAAAAGGGGGGGCTCAGGGCACAGAGCCCACCCAGTTGCGTGACAACAGTGAATTAATATTCGCTATTGTCTTTCTCCTCCCGGCTCAGGAAGCTGGTCCTGAGACCCGATTGGCCTGAGAGGAGAGGCCATCCTATTAGCCGCCAAGAAGGGAGGAGACGCAGGGGAAGCCGAGGAAGGAGGAGACCCAGTGTGGAGCCCAGAGGAAGCCCTGCAACCTAGATGGGGTAAGTGTAGGGACCGATCGACCAACTGGGGGGGTGGCAGCAGACAGATAGCACCAGCCGCCACTGCTTAACGCATAGCTGTACATGAGGAGATTGTGTTTTTGAAAAATGGGTTGACAATTACTGAAACATTTCTATGCGAGATCAAATTCATTTTCTCATGTTGTGATAATGTTCACAGATAAGCTAAAGGCAGACTGTGGTAAATGGTTAATGGGCAGTTTCTTAGTTGTTCTATACCTTACCCACTGGTAACTTAATTATATACATATTGAAGTGCATTAAAAGTGTTCCTCTTGGCAATGCAATCTTTGTTCTGCAAAGCTTGAAGTGTCTGCATATTTGAATGACAGGTAGAGTAGTAGTAAGAGTGGATTATCTCCTGGGTAAATATGTACTGGGCAATAATCTTGTGTGTACATGCTTGCACTACTTTAGCTGCTTGTGTTTTTATTATATTTTTTCTTTTCTTTGTGTTAAATAATTACATAGGCATACATCCTTAATAGAGTGTTTTTAGATTACTTAATAGAGTGTTACAGTTTGTAGTGGAAGCTTTAGGTTCATATAAGTCGCATAGAATAGCTCATCGATCTTTAACTAAGCAAGCTCTTCCTCCTATAAGACTTGGGTGACATCCTGTGTGTTTCTAAACTCGCAACAGTAAAATTAGTCTGTATAAGCAGTAAAGCATGCTCGTTATACTCACTGTGGAACTTAAGGGGTTAATCTTCCACATTGTGTAAAAAGGCTGTTTGATCCTGTCTTCTCTGATCCTCCCCTTCTTCCACTGTCCCCAATCCATCTGCTAATGGTACCGAGCCTTGGGGGCACTCTGCACATACTCGGTTTGGTGTGTCTTGCTAGAGAGTTTTTTTTTTTTTCTTGGGAGGGTGCATGTGAAAGGCACAGGGCCAATCAGCACTGTCCAAATGGGGTCAAGGGCCCTGCATCCTCATAGGACAGTCAGAGTAGAATGAAAACTTCTCCTACAAGCTTTAACCGTACACTGATAGAAGTCATAAGACTGTATACTTCTGATGCAAAAAGGTATTTAGGAGTTTATATTTACTAAAATTGAATTTCCATGTAATGTGTACTGTGGGAGACCAGATATAGTAAATGCAGGGTCCTGGGTTTAGTGACAACTTCAGGCAAATAAAGCAGTGCAAAGATGTTAGGGAGCACTGTAACAGATATGTTTTATTAAAATAAAAGAAGTACCTGTAAACAAGAAGGCAAGTGGTTGTAAAGTTAGAAGGTTTTTTTTATCTTGATAATTCTATGCATTAAGATAAAAACCCTTTTGTGGGCAGCAGCCCCCTTATACTTACCTGAGCCCATCTCCATCCAGCGATGTTGCAGGAGAGTTTTGGCTGTCCGGGACTCTCCCTCCTAATTGGCTGAGACAGCAGCGTGGCGCCATTGGCTTCCTCCACTGTCAATCAAAGTCAGTGAACCGATGAGAGGGGATGGGGTCTAACCACAGCTCCGTGTCTGGGGGGGGGCACTCAGCAGGGGCCAGGAGCGCCAACGAGGGACCCGAGAAGAGGAGGATCTGCTCTGTTCAAAACCACTGCACAGAGCAGGTAAGTATGTTTGTTATTTTTAAATTAAAAAAACTGAGACTATAGTATCACTTTAACTCTCCTGCTGCCTGCAACACAGAACACTACTCAAAATAAAAAAAGAAAACCCTTCCAGAAGTCTCTGAAGGAACTGGCAGTGTTGATCTCCTGTGTCCCCTGCAGTGCTTGGTGGTTCTTCCCAACAACCCGTATGTCACTGCTGTGTAGGTGTTGATAGGAGGAACCAGGATATAGATACCCCCCCCCCCAAAAAAAAAAAGTGTGCGCTTCTGCAGTAAATCTGGGGAACAATTCCTCTCCACTGGAACAGTGTAAAGCTGGGTTCACACCATTGCTGCATGCGACTCCCAGCAGGGGTCCAGTGCGTCCCTGTTCACCTCTTCAGGTCCGACTTAAGCCCAAATTTTTGGCTGAACTCGGACCTAAAACGGACCAAAAGACGCACAGGACTCCTGTGCAAACTTGCAGTGGAGATATGTTAAACGGCTCCATAGAGAGCCAGTCAAAATCTCCTGCTATTGCAAATTTGAGGGGATGCCGCATCCAGTTCGCAGTGGTGTGAACCCAGCCTAAGTGTTTACTAACTTCTTCACGGCTACTTCTTTTATTTCAACCTTTGATTTTGCAACAAGTACTTAGGGGTTTATGTACACAGGTTCTCGTTTTTTTTTTTATGCTCATGTCATGCACTTGTGAAGCAGTTTGGAAGAATGTGGAACGCGGTATTTGACTTTTGAACTGGATAATTTAAAGCAGCGTTCACATGCACATATTGCTGCATTTGCTTTGCGTTGCCCTTTCATAAGCACAGCATGTACTGAGCTGCTACATCTGAAGTGGCCCTGGCCCATACAAGTTACCGTACTCATGACAAAGTTAGAAGCGTCATAAACAAGACTTAGATGAATGAATGTGCCTGAAAGGTTGTTTATTTTTTTGCACTGATAAGTCTGGGATATATGCCTTTTTTTAGTGTACGTTTAGTGATTTTAATCCTAAAAAAAAACAGTTTTGGGATTTATAGCAGTCACAGATCTTCCGCTTTCTTCCCATCATTCTAACCCTGTGTATGCAGGGTTCTGTTTCCAGTTGAATACAAGTAAGCTGCACAGCTAGCCTGTAATATTCCCCGGAATGGTCTCCTGTTATGTTTTCTGCTGGGTTAATATCTTTTTTTTTTTTTTTTTTTTTTTTTTTAGTGCCGAGTCATTTGAATGGTATGGAAGGATTAGGCATGGCCTCATTAACCCTTCATTTGATTAATCACGGAGTGTTGACAGTGAATTCAGTGACATGTTCGTTCATAGTTCTCAGACTGGGCTAGTCACACTCCATTGGTACTGTATGTCATCGAGCAGTTCTGCTATGATTTCGTTGCATACACAATTATTTATTCTTCTTCTTTTTTTTTTTTTTTTTTTTTAGATCAAGGCCCAGGGTTTGTAATCCAGTCTTATGCAAGCTTTTGTCCTTTCTCAAACGTGATTTAGGGTAATTATGGGACATGAGCTGATTTCATTAACATTTAGCAGTGACACTTGGCACAAAAAACTTTCCCTGCTGACTTTGATGCGCTTTATCAGCAGTGCACATAGAACTTTTTCATGGGAAGCAGCTGAGTTTACTTGCTCTATTATCTGTAATGTTTTAGTTTCTGATCTGTAGAAAAGAGCAGAGTATCACTTTTATTGTGCTCTATACCCAGCTTTGTTTTGTAGCATCCTGTCATTATCAGAAATCTTATTTATTTACTTCTGAGCAGATATTAAAGACTAACTTAAAGTAAAACCCCTACTTTCTGTTTTATAATTACTCTCTTCTTACTTTATAATAAATTCCCAACACACGAGCTGGCATCTCCAGCTAGCCTGGCTGTGGGGTGTGTATAGTTCTTTCAGACATTACAATATTAGAGGCGAATAATATAAAATCTTATCTATAGTCAAACCCTTGTCAGACATCTTGCAGCTGAAGAAGATGGAAGAGGTGTTTAGGCAGAAGGCTTTGAGTTTAGATGCATGTCAGCGTTTTTCTGGAAGCATAGTTGAACTCTTTAGAGAAATAACAGAAAGCCTAAAAACAGTTTTACATGTGAGTTTAAAAAACATCTATAATATAAGGTTGGGGCATGGCAGGACCAAGAACTTGGTACAGAGACATGGAAAACCGTATACCAATATAACAGCTTTAAAGCTACAATATATTTATACATGCTTTGTCCTTTTTAATTTGGCAATTACATTTTTTTCCACAGCACTAAAGCTGGCCATAGACTGTTCAAATCATGAATGGGCAGGCTGAATTTACCCAAGTTGATCAATCAGTCAACTTGGGTACAACCAGCTTGTCGGATTTCAAATGTGATTCTTGCTAGCCTCTAACAATAATCAGTGTTGTCCCAGCGGGGACAGCTTCTCCTGCCAGGAGAACAGGGTGGCACTACAGGAGGGATTCCCCCATCTGTGTTGATGGGAATCGAGCGATTTTCTTTCCTGCAACCCATGGTTGTGGGAAAGAAAATCGCTCCGCCTATGGCTAGCCTTAGGTCATGTCATATATGCCATATAGTATATGGCTAAAATTGTAGAAGAGCGCAATGTGTCCTGCTAAAGTCAAGGATGGCCCCACCCCTTTCCAACTCGCATAACAGCCTCTATATTGGTCAATATCATATCAATATCATATCATATCATATCTATTGGGAGTCTCTGTAGATAGGAGAAGGCAGGGCAAGATAGACAAAAAATGCAAGATTTGCATATAACCTCGGTTGCCTTTATGTCTAAATCCATTGAACATTTTGACATGCAGTTTTCACTATACATAAACCCAGAATATGCCATTTTTATTTATATACCCAGTGTGAAATTTCTAAATTCAAGACTTATGTACTTTTAATGGCTCCGTTGTCATCAATAGAGCTCTTACTCCTTTCTCTGATTTTCAAACTAGAAGTTTTCTAACAGAAAAAAACATGTGCAGCTTCACTGTCTCACTGCCCTTTTTGAAAATATATCCAATTGAATATTTAATACAACTCAAATGAATGGTGAAAAACCAATTGCTGCTCTAGCCATAAATTTGCAATCTGCTCAAAGATAAATAAAATTAAAATCTAAACAATTCATAAGTTCTATATACAACAATAGTGAACTGTGCTGATTAAAGTGCTTAGGAAAACAATCTTAACAAATAAAGTCCATTGTGCAAATCAAAGTGCTCGTGCAGATGAGTCTCTAAGGTGCAAATTCCAATCCTCCATGCTCCCTGCCTGCACTCCCCACTCACCGACTCTTAGAGTCAAGATATATCAATTACAGTATCCTGGTGTGGTGAATGGCATCTCCTTTCCCTCGTCTCTGCCAGTAGTATGGTTCAGTTGCAGTGCAGTGTATCATGAAAAATCATTAATCAATCTCCATAGCATAATAAAGTTTTGACTTTAATAAAATTTGTATACAAAAACGATTACGCTCACGTTTGCGGCTTAAAACATAAGCATATACTCAAGGGTCAGTTCGCTGCCTCTGCATGCAATTTAAATACCAGAAGTACATCACTGTTTGTCCCCGCTTGACACGTTTCGCCCCTCCCACTGGGCGTCTTCAGAAGCTAAACAACTCAGATGGTCTTTTTAATATCAGGGGATTTGTGTGTACAATGAAAATGCAATTCCTGTATGTAAGTATTATGAATATGAAATTAGACTGTACAACAATCTATACATTTAGGGACAGTCCGACTTTTTGAAAGAACATCATATTTGAGACTAATAATTTACCGAATAAACACAACATTACTTATTCCTACCTGAATGTGCACATCTGTTATGACAGGTTAGAGTATTAAATATTTTATTTTCTTTCCTTTGTAGTATTTTTATTTAAGTATACTGACTGCTTTTTGGTTCTTTCATTTAAATAATTTATTTCTGTAGGGAGAATATTAACCATTCCATTTGCCAGTATTGGCAATACATTTGATCAGGGCTTTTTTTCAGCGGGAACGCGGGGGAACGCAGTTCCGGCACCTCCAGCACTGAATGTATGTAATAGCATGGGGTGTGGGGTGTGTTGGAGGGTCTATTGATGTTGGCTGCTGGGGGATCTATTGTCACTGGTGGGGATCTGATTTTGTGTGACGGTCTATTATTGCTGATGGGGAATCAATTGTTGCTGGGGGGGGTCTTATGTTGCTGGAAAGGATCTACTGTTGAGGGAGAGGTCTATTTCTACTGGCTGCTGGGAGATCTGTTGTTGCTCCTGGGGGGGGGGGGGTCTAATGTTGCTTAGGTGGATACTTTGTTACTGGGTGTGATATTTTGTTGTGGGTGGTTCACTGTTGCTGCAGGGAATCTATTGTTGGGGTGGAGACCATTGTTGCTGGGGGAGTCTATTGTTGTGTGGGGATCTGTTGCTGGAATTATATTGTTCCTGGCTGCAGGGGATCTATTTTACTGCTTTTCTTTTTATCATTAACATGTTCCATACAAATGATTTAGCACCACAAAATGATACTTGGTTCTGTATTCTCTAAAAGGGGCAGTACTGGTAGGTGGGTAGGGGGTGGAATCAAGGGACGGTGGTCAAAGGTGGGTAGGGGCAGAGACAAGGGGTGACTCAGACGGGGGGAGTTCCTGCACTTATTCTCTGAGAAAAAAAGCCCTGCATTTGATAAAGTGTAAACTGTTTGGGTCCTTTAATTTAGCTGTAAGTATGTGATAATAATGTTCTGAGTACTATTTTTAGTTTTGGGAGCAGTGTTTAATAATGTTAATATTATATACTTAAAGTATTAGCTGTATTTCTCTGCAGAATTGCCTTCTCATTTCCTTTTTAATATCCTCTGTTATGTGTATGGGGGGAAATCATAGCCCTTCTGTGCTTTATAAGCAGGTCACTTGATTATTAAACGTTTTCCTTTGTGCTATTTTTAGAGGCAAGGGGGAATCCAAGGTGAAGCTGAAAAGGTCTCAGAGTTTTGGAGTAGCTAGTGCCAGCAGCATTAAACAGATCCTCTTGGAATGGTGCCGATCCAAAACAATTGGCTACAAGGTAATGTCTGCTCTTCTGTAATAAATCTGTGTGTACCACATACTAGTATGCAGAGGAACTGTAGTTGTATTTGCATAGTCAGTTTTCACTCCTCACTTTAGAACACAATTGCAACAGGGGCCGCATAGCAATACTTTTATGGCCCTCCACCCAGCAACACCTCTTGGCGGCATCTGGCATTGTGATAATACCCACCCCCCAACCTGCTTCATTGTTGTAAGCATAAAGATAACCTCCCTCCCTACTGTAAGCTCTATCTGTGTCACTGTGATAACCACTGAGCCAGCTTGATTGGTGTCAGTATAATAACCCCACCCTTTTCTGTCAGCTTCATTGGTGTAAGGGTGATAAACACACAAACACACAGCTTCATTGGTGTCAGTGTGACAATAACCTCCCTCCAGTCAGCTTCATTGGTGTCAGTGTAATGATAGTCTAAGTGCACCTGCTCCAGAGCTTAGTAAATGAGCAGAACCTCTGCTGATTTTCATCATCCAATCATGTGCAAGCAAAAAGGCGTTTTTTTTTTTTTTCCTTGCATGTGATTGGGTACTTTTTACAAAGTGAAGCTTTACCACGTTTACTAAAGTGCAGAGTCTATATACCTTTAGTAAATCAACCCCTTTGTGTCGGGACACAATTTCTGCCCTAGGAGAATTTTTAGGCACATTAAGGAGATCTTGCACCATAGGCAGCTAGGTTACATAGACCATCCATTGAGGGATAAAGGAATTCAAACACTGTTTGGTTATACTGCTACCTACAGGAGGACTGGACACTGGCAAACAATAGAAAAATTGCAGACTAAACAAAGGATAATTCCTCCTACTCCCAGCATGCATACATTTTTTGTTGGCGTTTTAGATGAATGTCCTTTTCACTTTCCCGCCATTCAGTGAAGGGGAAGAACCATCCTGCTGCTGGTCCTGCTTGCACGCACCTCGTTACACCCATTTTCTGCTCTGTTACCAATCTCCACCTACAGTGATCTAGTCACCTTCAGCCGCTTAACCATCATCTGCAGTAGATGTCAGGGTTTGTGAGCAACTGAGGCCTTGTGCCACACTTGGTCTAGTTAGCTACATGGTACAATATGTCTACACATAGGACACAGAGGAGCCAGTATCCATGCTAGGGGTGACCCCAGCCTGTATTTCCCGAAAGGTTCTAAGGGCGTCTGCTCCGTATCCCCCAAGGGAACCAACACTTGCTATTTGGAAGCTGGTACCTCCAGTTTTAGGGCCCGCATCATCCAAGTCTTACTCAGGTCTCTTAGAAAGGACTGAGTCCCCTGGCCTGTTCTCAGCGACATCTTCATACACTCAGGACTTTTTGGATAACATGTGCACAACTCTTCATGCACATTGACCATGGGGTGCCCTAAACATGCTCCAGCACTATTCTCTAAAAAATATATATTGTTCAATAGCAACAGCGCAGTACTCCTTTTGAGTACACCAAACATGAAATACCACGTGGCATATACCAATAATATAACGAAATAAATAAAAGTGCTCATATATACTTCTGGTTATTAACCATGTATGAACTTGTGGTCGTTAAATAAAGGAACATAAAGTTCCATATAATAATGTAAATAATATAACTAGTTTATGAAACAACAGCTTCAGGTTTTGATCCATTAATATGGATACTATACACCATCTTGTGCAACAACAGCTTCAGAACACCCTGTCACCCACGTGCACTCTCAGGGTGTGCCCTCATTTGTCCAAGTTCGATTGAAGAATCCACTTCACTATCTGGTGCCACTTCCAAGCTCATATAATCATAAAAGAACAATGAGATGCTCCATAGTGTTCACCACTTACTGTTTTAAAATCAATAAGTAATATTGCACTTGCATTCATAAGACAGTATACATGAAATTCTCAGTATCAGCTTAGATCCGCAGTGATAAGTTGGAAACGATCCCCAGTGTGATGATGTCAATAGGCACTATTGGGCAGACAATCCTTCTGGGGATTGCTTCCAACCGATCACTGCAGATTTAAGCTGATACTGTGAATTGCATGTTTACTGACGTATGAATGTAAGTGCAATCAGGTAGTTCCTGATCTGGCTCCACCTCATATGAAATCAAATTTGGGCATTGACCCCTCAAACAGCTCCTAGGCTGCAAGCAATGTCCAATCCTTTTCAGGGTAATTGTTGGAGGTTGGACTGCTTTTGGATGTCCTGAGAGTATCTGAATTCCTGTTCAGTGTACATAGGCAGTTTCAGTCTGGGGCATATATCTTGCTCCAGAATTCTTTTATGCATCTTTTTCCTCACTGTAGCTTTTTGATGCTTCTGTACTAAAGCGTTGTTCTAAAATGACCCAAATGCTTTCCTATGTTTTATGCCTGGGAAAATGAATTTTGAACTGCCTCCCATTGGCAATCTCTTACCTTTTCAACCCAACAATTCCACATTTGAAAACTTGAAAATTCTGTGTAGTCTTTAAACACTCAAGTTCAAACAGACAATTTTATAGTCATTATCTATGTTCTATTGAATCCTTATGATTCTGATTTCAAAATCTACTCCCTGATCGCCCAACTTTTACAGTATTGCAAAAGAGAATATAGTTTACATGTGTGAGTTGTAATGGTAAATGTATTTGTCCAGAGGCCATTTCTTAAAGTGGTACTAAACACAGTAACACACTCTGTTTAATTTACACTGTCCCTGGGCCCTTCTATTTCTGTATGTGGATGATGGCACTGTAATTATTTTAATTTTAAAAAAAATCTAAGTACCCTTTTCCTAAGTCAAATGACCCAGGTCATTCCCAGTCTATCTGCAGGGAAACATAAGCAGTAGGAGATTCTTATGCTCTGCTGCTGGTCACATGTTCAAAATAAAAAAAAACAGCCTTTGGGATACATAGTAAAAATAATTAATGTCAATAAATGGTTTTAAATTGTCATACAAATATATAGTTAAAATCAAATCTTTGATTTTGTGGAAATAACATGGTGTGGGTGGATTTCTTCCAGTCACAGGCCTTCCAGCCTGTGTCTTAGAATGAGAGGGAGGTGAAGCCTCCATCAGTCTACATGTAATATCCCACCCCCATTGTGTTTAAATGGTTAATGAGCATGGAGGAGGAGGGAGGGAGTGGGTTTTCATTTATCACTGTGTATACGCCCACATGTGTGACTCTATAGTCACATGAGCTGCTCAGATCTGATGGGGAGGAAATGCTCAGCATAGAAGCTCACTCAAAACTGAGCATGTGCAGAGCTGCCAACACTGCTCTGCAAAATCCCCAATTGGAGACTTGGACAGAAGGGGGGGGGATAGAGAACAGCAGGATCAACTTATTTTTTTGCAGAATACAGAAAACTAATCTTATAGTGACAGAGTTAGTATTAATAGCATGTAATACACCATTTATCAATAGCTTTTTATGATGTGGGTTTAGTGACACTTTAAAGCCTAATTATCTTGTCTCTGGTCATTTTAAAGTGTATGTATAGTCAAAACAGTTTCTATCATTTTGAATAGAGTAGGGAAGGGTTAAAACGTCTATCAGATTTATTTATGTTCTATTTTTTTGTTGTCTTGAAGTGGTAATCGGAAGTGAGAGGAGAGCTCCTCAAAGTGCGGGAAATTCCCATCTTGGACAATTGTCACCAGAACAGGTGTCCCCTCACCTTTTGCTCTCAAGAGAACTCTAAACCTCAGTGACAGTAGTAGTCAGCACAAATAGAAGGGTTAAATGTCCCTAGTGGGGACACAGACCTCAATAAAAAAAAAAAAAAAAAACTTGTCAAAGAAACTAACCCTTCCCCTTTTAATCCAAATTTTTTTTAAAAAGGTGGTCTTTTATATACTGTATATTTTTACTGACATTGATGCCTAATGAAGTTCAATATGTTTTACTATATTTGTAGCCTTGTAGTAGCACATTTAATCTTACTGTGGTGTTTATAAGATTAGTATATGGGTAATAACACATTATGTCCTTTCTTTCTGTGTCTTTGTTTTCTGTGATCAGAAAATCGATCTACAGAATTTTTCTTCGAGCTGGAGTGATGGCATGGCTTTTTGTGCCCTTGTACATTCATTCTTCCCTGAAGCCTTTGATTACGATGCTCTGGAGCCTTCAAATCCCAAACAGAACTTTGAACAAGCATTCTCCACAGCTGAGTAAGTACATGTTCACTCCTGGTTACATATCAACTATATGAATTAAAAAAAAGTTTTTAACCTGGTCACATACCTTCAAACAATGGCTATTCTGTGCAATCATATCTTATTTTCAGCACATGCTGTATTTGGACATGTGCCATATAATATAATGTTTTAAGGTGATTTCCAGGGACACTTTGCAGTGTTAACACTGTGCCTAAAATCTAATCTATATTCACACAGCCTTGATATTGTGCAAAAGGCCACATAGACTGTAGGCTATAGTGACACAACCTCAGAGAATATATGCTGTTTTTGCTACTTCTTTTACAGGAAAATGTGGAGGTCACCATTACTTGCCTCTTCTTCTGAGAATGTTAGTTCCCTGATCCATGTTGATAGTGGCTTCTGTACTGGGTCAACATGACCAAGATCCAGTATGTAGATAAAGAGTTCTGACTTCACGTTGATCTTGCCGATCGTCATATTTGTTCCAGCTCAGTGACTCATTTTGTAGCCAGAGACAAGCCAAGCAATTGGTCTTTTCAGGAAGCAGTCAGTAGTAACACCCATATTTTTCTCATTACAAGTTTAACTTTCGATATGTTTTCTTATTTAATCCAAAACAAGTAAAGCAAAAAGAATTAAAATTTCACAAAATTCTGTTAGAGTGGACACTGTTCGGTTCAGGCAACAGCTGTGTTTTTATTACTTTAGGGGTCCACAATAGAATGATCTCCCTAATTCCTAATAGGGAATAATAATCCCTAATAATCTTGGATACAGTCTCCTACTATGCTATGTTCCTAATGCATGGGAAATTGTGTTCAGTTTAGGCACCTTGAGAATGCTTTCTTTGCTTTGAATAGAGTTGCTAGTGCCAGCATGTTGTCTGTAGTTCCAATATGTATTTTCCTGTATTTTCCCTTGTCAGGAGAGATAAGCATATACCCATGGCTACCAAACACATGGATATAAATATGCTTTTACTCCTTTTCTAAAAGTAACAGATCTACGGAAAACTAGAATAGTTTTGGATCGATCAGTTGTTTCTACTGCTTTATATATAAAAAACTTTTTTTTTGAACTGCCGCTTTCTGATCGATCAGATGTTGCTAGTGTGTGTATGTATGTATGTATATATGTGTATATATATATATATATATAATTTATTTATTTTGAACTGCCGCTTTCTGTTTTTTTACACTATGTATACAAACTTTGTGGAGGATTAATACATGATAAAGACCTCCCAGAGCACTATAGGTTAGCTAAGGAGATAGCACAGCAGTCATGCTTGCTTTGAGGCTTCGTTTGAATGATACTTTGGACTTTGACATCCCTTGCAGCAGACCATACGTCAAAATGCAAGGCCAACTCATTTTTTAGGCTCCATTCACACTAGTGCGATTTCAGATGCGACTTGAGTTGCACAGGATTGCATGACAAGGGCAATCGCCTGTTTTTAATGGTGCCAGTTCACAATAACACAACTCAGCATGGCGTGGTTTTGGAAAAGGTTCCTGTTTTGGTTCCTACTTTGGTGCAATTCCAGCATGATTTTGGCTCCATAAAATATGCAAACCACATCCAAGTTGCACTACATAATCGCACTGAAAATTGGATCAAAATCAGATCACAGCAGTGTGAACCTAGTCTTAAACACCAACCCTCCTATGTAAAAATGCATAATTAAACATTCTAAAATATCACACATTAGGGAAAAACTGAAAAACATACTTGCCTTACATCTTGGTTTCTGCCTACTGGGCCTAGACTAGGTTGATGTCACAGAAAGATGACCTCATGGGCCTTCTGGGAAAGCATTTTGTTTTGAGATTTAGATTCCATAACTCTCAGGATCTCATGGCAGATAAATCAGTGACATCAGCCTTGCCTAGGCACTGTATGGAAAAGGAAGACTGTAAGGTAATTATATTTTTTTTGTTTTTTCCTACTATTTAATTTAAATATTATTTTTTTGGATGTATACAGTGTTTCTGTGTACATGGTCTATGGCGGGGTTCAGCAACCCATCGATCGTGGTCCACCGGTCAACCGCCTGCAGGTGACAGGTAGACCGCGAACAGCTTCCTGCGCCGCTGACCCCCGCCTTCTATGTGCCAGTCCTTAACTTCCTCCCAGCCTCCACCGCGGCTCCGCTGTGTCTTCTATGTCCAGGTCCCAGGCTCTTTCTCCCTTCCACCTCCTCCGCAGCTCCGCCACGCTTTCTGTGTCCCGATCCCAGGCTCTAGCTCCCTCCTGCCCCTAGCCTCCTCTGCGGCTGTTATCAGCGAACAGCGCAGACCGGGAGGAAGCACAGCTCAGGACTAAGGGTGGGGGAAGGAGCCGGCCAAATGAACATTTTAAGTTAATCCGCTGGTGATTGGTTGCTAGGACAAAGGATGGTCCTAAGCAATCAATCACCAACTTGCTAATATGACAACTGATTCTGCCAGCTCCCGCCCTCTGTCCCTCTGTGCTGCCTCCCGGTCTTCTGTGGAAGCAAGTAAGACACTGCTATGGGAGGAAAGGGGGGGGGGGCAGAAGTTACTGCTATGGGGGGGTTGATGGGGGCAGAAGACACCACTGGGGGTGGGGGTGGTGATGTGAAGGGGGCAGAGGACACTGTTATGGGCAGACTCACCCCCATAGCAGTGTCCTCTACCACCCTTCAAACCCCCCCAATCCCTGCATTCTGAGTGTAATGCACTCCTGATCCCTGCATTCTGAGCGCAACGCATTCACTCCTGATCCCTGTATTCTGAGCGCAACACACTCACTCCTGAACCCTGCATTCTGAGCGCAACACGCTCACTCCTGATCCCTGCATTCTGAGCGCAACACGCTCACTCCCGAACCCTGCATTCTGAGCGCAACACACTCACTCCCGAACTCTGCATTCTGAGCGCAACACACTCACTCCTGAACCCTGCATTCTGAGCGCAACACGCTCACTCCTGATCCCTGCATTCTGAGCGCAACACGCTCACTCCTGATCCCTGCATTCTGAGCGCAACACGCTCACTCCTGAACCCTGCATTCTGAGCGCAACACGCTCACTCCTGAACCCTGCATTCTGAGCGCAACACGCTCACTCCTGAACCCTGCATTCTGAGCGCAACACGCTCACTCCTGAACCCTGCATTCTGAGCGCAACACGCTCACTCCTGAACCCTGCATTCTGAGCGCAACACGCTCACTCCTGAACCCTGCATTCTGAGCGCAAAATGCCCACTCCTGATCCCTGCATTCTGAGCGCAACGCACTCATTTCTGAACCCTGCATTCTTAGCGCAAAGCAGTCACTCCTGAATCCTGCATTCTGAGTGCAACACACCCCTAAACCCCGCACTCTCTTGTAATATTTTTACTCAGAACAAAAAAAAAATATAAAAAGAAAAAAAAAGGTCGGTCTTATGCCCCGTACACACGGTCGGACTTTGGACATTCCGACAACAAAATCCTAGGATTTTTTCCGACGGATGTTGGCTCAAACTTGTCCTGCATACACACGGTCACACAAAGTTGTCGGAAAATCCGATCGTTCTAAACTCGGTGACGTAAAACACGTACGTCGGGACTATAAACGGGGCAGTGGCCAATAGCTTTCATCTCTTTATTTATTCTGAGCATGCGTGGCACTTTGTCCGTCGGATTTGTGTACACACGATCGGAATTTCCGACAACGGATTTTGTTGTCGGAAAATTTTATATCCTGCTCTCAAACTTTGTGTGTCGGAAAATCCGATGGAAAATGTGTGATGGAGCCTACACACGGTTGGAATTTCCGACAACAAGGTCCTATCACACATTTTCCGTCGGAAAATCAGACCGTGTGTACAGGGCATTACTGTTTTGGTATTTTTTTGGGGGGGGGGGGGGGTTGTGATCTTTGACTTCATTAGTGTTGTTCAAGTAGATCTCCATCTCTCGAAGGTTGCCTACCCCTGGTCTATAGGCACCCTATGAAATTTTGCACAGCCTTGAGGCACCCAATTCTAAAATGTAAAAAAACTAAACTAATAATTTTACATAACGCAGCAACATCTACACACGTAGGACACCCAACATTAGAGGTGATTTATTCTTACAAAGCAAATACACTTTTGCATATTCTCTTTAA
Organism: Aquarana catesbeiana; assembly: GCF_042186555.1. Taxonomy (NCBI): domain Eukaryota; kingdom Metazoa; phylum Chordata; class Amphibia; order Anura; family Ranidae; genus Aquarana; species Aquarana catesbeiana. Next base: position 659,575,845 of record NC_133325.1, on the reverse strand, counting down.
TTATCCATGGCCATGGATGTGGTAAGATTAAAAATGTCCTGAATAAGACAATCTAGACAGATCCATAAGGTTCTTATTTGCCCTCTGTCCAGCTGCAGTACTGCTGCCTTTTCGTACTATAGGGAGTTTTTATGATCTGCTAAGCAGATTTCTTTGGGGAATGATTACTGTGTCAAATAGGAAACTGTGTTCTTTGTGAGAAAAAGGAATTTCACATTTATTCCCCAGCTTCAGTCATAACAATGATTAAAAGTGGGATTTATATCATGTGAGACAGCACCTGTTTTACCCATTATGACTAAGGCTAACAGTAAAAGGTATATGAAGTATACGTATTGGTTTTCATGACCATCTAGATTGTGTGCCTTAAATAAGGGCAAAGTCATATGGACACTTTTAGCAGCATGTCTGAAAATTTAGTTAAATGTGTCTGAAAAAATGTAACGGTAGAGCATAAAAACCTGATACTGACAGCTATCTGCTTCTATGGCTTCTGGACACCAGCACACCATGAAACACACAGCCTTTTCATCCAGCTCTAAACCTTCCCCATCAATATTAGAAGCTCTACCTCGGCTGTAGAGAACGGATTTGTAATTCAGGGCCTCTATACATGACTGCACAGCTTGAAGTGGCACTAAACTCTGGTTTTTAAAAAATACATTTCTATTTAAGTATGTATTCTTAACTCAAAAAATCAATTCTATTGCTCTCAGCCTCCTCCAAATTTCTTCTTTTTTTTTTTTGATGCTGTAACCTAAATTCTTGGGTGGACATGGCTGCATGGGACATGGCCACTCTGTCTCTCGCTACCAAGATAGACTGTAGGATTTGTAGTGTGCATGAATCAGGGCACACAATTGCAACTAAAGTGTACTGCTACAAACAAAAGTGAAGGGGAAAATGAAAGGCTTGGGAGCTCACTGAGGGCATTACAAGGTGGCAGAAAAACAAAGTAAAACATTTAATGAAAAGCAGATTACAGGGCCCCTTTGTGCATGTGTATGGAATATTTTTGGAGATTAAGGCTATTAAGTGTCACTTTAAAGACTAATTTTAAAAAAAAAGCTGACTGTGTTTTCCCTGATTGAATAATAATGGTATTTTATAAGAAGGCATTTTTTCGGCCTTAGTCAAGTAATCTAATGCCCATTTCCTTAATGAAACCTCCATTTAGTCTCTTAGGAAAAATTATTTGAAACTGTCCAATTCCACTTTCAACCCAGACTGCTTATTATGAGAAAATTGGAGAAAGTATTTCAGAACAGTCAGTCACATGTGTTAGAAATAAGGATAATTGCTGCAGTTCATGAAATTACCTTGAACGGGAATATTTATTATGTCTCTGGTCTTTTAGCAGCGCTGATATGTGACTGCTTGGGTTGATTCTTTTAGTACTGGTTAAAGTATATGACTGACAGAAATCGCTGTTAAAGCGGTTGTATAGTCTTTTTTTTTTTTTTTTTTTTTTCACTTTTACCTACAGGTAAGCCTATAATAAGGCTTACCTTTAGGTAAAAAAAATATCTCCTGAACCTGTACGGTTTAGGAGATATTCCCCTTGCTATGAGCCGCTGACTGCAGCGGCGCATGCGCACAGGGGATTCTCGGCTGAAGGCCCGGCAACTGCCGGACCTTGCCGGGAAAGAAATCTCCCGCCCGCAAGCGCGGGAGTGATGACATCGTGGCTCCAGCCACTCGCAGCGCTGGAACCGCGATACCCGGAAGACACGCCGAGGCAACATGTCAGCTACCTCGGCGTGGACCAGGTAAGATACCGATGCCTCGTTCTAAGGTAAGTATTTCATAATGAGCTAGTATGTGGTGCATACTAGCTCATTACGCCTTTTAGTTTACAGGGGTAAAAAAAAAAAAATTCAGCGGGTATACAACCGCTTTAAAGGGAATCACAGCAAACTTCAGGCAAATCAAAAAGACACAAATTTAAAGGATAAGTTCACTTTTACAAAAAAAATAAATGCACAGAATTATTTTTTGTTAGGGACCTGTAAAGCATTGTACCCACGGTCTTGTACCTCCAATACAGGCAGGCAGTTATACTCTGACAAGAAGCTCAATAAACGACCTAGAGTGATCAACAGTGCCTTGCAGGGACGGCCCGTCCATTAAGTGCACACGGGCACCACCCCCTCTGTCACGCCGCCCCCTATATGACAAATGGATAGATTCATGCATTGCATTGCATGAATATTTGCTTTTCTAACACTGAACCGCCTCTCCGCCAATCAGGAGGCATGAGTCTTATACCGGTCACCTGATTGGCTGAAGGCACAGGCAATCCCACTGGCCAGCTAGCAGAAGCGAAAACAATAAATCAAGAGAAATCGCCTAAGAGTTAATTCCCGGAAAACTCCTACCACATCCCATATTGTAACAATTTGGAAACGAGGATGCCCTTAAAGGGATTGTACGGGTAGGAGTATGAGTAAGGGATAGAAGTAAAAAGTACTAGAGTATATAAAAAGAAACAAATTTTATTACAAAATGACAATTACAAAATACAATTAGATATTCCTAAAATCATAGAATAGGATATATATGCATATACAGTTGTTTGTTGTTTGGATCACATATGGACTCCAAAAAAGGAGTCATGCAGACGATATGATCACAAAAAAATCCCAACGTGTTTCGGAATGTTTCCAGCGAAGAAGAGACGCACGGAGGACACAGGAGCCATCGCCCGACCCACGCTACCCGTCCCACAGCTCGCTGCCGTCACCCGCTGCCAGATAGCAGGCGGGCGGGGGGGGGACAGTGGCTGCAATTGATGGGACACAGAGGCTGAATTTTATGGGCACAGAGGCTGCATATTTTGAGCACCAGCTGCCACTGGTGCCCTGGTAGTTCATTGAAAATTACGAGCTGACAGGACTTGTAGTTTTCCCATCCATAACACTGTGAATGGTTGGCGTGGCCAGATAGGCAGCTTTTTTCTTTTTTTTTTTTTTTTTTAGATTGTGACAGTGAGCGGGGGGCGAAAGATCCCCTGCTCGCTGTCAACACAGGGACTGGGGGGGGCTGGTGCATTTGTAACATGTAACCCTAATTATGGGTTTAACACGTTACTAAAAGTAAACTCATACTTTAATGCAGCTCTGTTTTTTATTAACCGTTTCCCGACCGGCTCACGCCGATATACATTGGCAGAAGGGCACGTACAGGCAGATTAACGTACCTGTACGTTGCCCTTTAAGAAGCGGTTTGCGGGTGCCTGCCACAAGCTCCACGAGTGTGACCGCGGGTCCCACTGACTCAATGTCTGCAGGGATACCCATGATCGTGTCACGGAGAGGAAAAACAGGGAAATGCTGATGTAAACAAGCATTTCCCTGTTCTGCCTAGTGACACTGACACTGATCACCGCTCCCTGTAATCAAGAGCGGTGATCAGTGTCATGTCACACATAGCCCCCTCACCCACAGTTAGAATCACTCCCTAGGACACACTTAACCCCTTCACTGCCCCCTAGTAGTTAACCCCTTCACTGCCAGTCACATTTACACAGTAATCCATGCATTTTTAATCTCACTGATCACTGTATAAATGTGAATGGTCCCAAAATAGCGCCAAAAGTGTCTGATCTGTCCACCATAGTTTCGCAGTCACGATAAAAATCGCTGAGCGCCGCCATTACTAGTAAAAAAAAAAAATAATAATAAAAATGCCATAAAACTATCCCCTATTTTGTAGACGCTATAACTTTTGTGCAAACCAATCAATAAACGCATTTTGAGATTTTTTTTTTAACAAAAATATGTAGAAGAATACGTATCGGCCTAAACTGAGGGAAAAAATGTTTTTTATATATTTTTTGGGGATATTTATTATAGCAAAAAGTAAAAAATGTTTTGTTTTTTTTTTTCAAAATTGTTGCTATTTTTTTGTTTGTAGCGCAAAAAATAAAAACCGCAGAGGTGATCAAGTACCACCAAAAGCAAGCTCTATTTGTGGGGAAAAAAGGAGGTCGGGGGGGGGTACAGTGGCTGATAGTGGGGAGGGCCATGGTGAAGGAACTGGTGTAGGGGTGCATGAGATGATCGTAGAGTTGTGGTGTACAGGAGATAATAGTGGAGAGGCCTAATACAGGAGCTAATGTGTTGCATAGATGGATTATAGGAGTTGATGGTGGAGGAAGGAATCCAACCTAATGAAGGCTGTAGGGTTGTGAGTTAGATGTTGATGGTGTGGCAAGAAATGGTAGCTGATAGCAGAGAGGTGTGCAAGACAGCATTAGTATAGGGGGTGGATGCTAATAGTGGAACAAGAGGGCAGTAACCCCATCAGGATATATTCTTGGATCACACAGGACAATGTGCAAGGAAGACTCTGTAAAAGTTTGGTGAAACATGGACACAGCAGGGATTTTAATGGGTGCTTGGCAGGGGGCAGAATTTTGGAGATGTGCAGAACATGGTTATGAAGATGAAAGTATAGGGGCCTCGCGAGAGGTCAACAAAAGGCCTTTGTGATGTTGAGCACTTGATGGAGTGTCCGCATGACTGGACCATGGACAGGGCCGTCTTTAATATTGATTGGACCCTGGGCAAAACTTTTCTTGGGCCCCGCCCATGCAGTTTTGCTCTCCACCTGCTCTGAGACATACAATAAATAGCAGCTAGACTCAAAATCAGTTTACTGAATCAGATCAGGCAGCTATTGTGATTGGTTGCCAGAGGTTACAGTGTATCATTACCGCTCACTGACTGGTTGGTAGAGGTTACAGCACACATTACGGCTCACTGATTAGTTGCTAGAGGTTACAGCACATGATTTCTGCTTGTTGATTGTTTGCTAGAAATTACTGTGGACATGACCTCAGGGGGGCATGATATACATATCAATGCCGCCAACTGCCACTATTTACATACGAATGCTGGTAATTTACATGTAAACACAGAGTCTGCTGGTGAGTCATCTGTACACAACAATAGGGCAGAGCTGGGCAGCATTAGTAACAGCACTTCACACTGAGATATTGGGACACAGCACAGGACTTAAACCTCAAGGGACGAGGGGATTTAAACCAGGATAGTTGTCAAGTATGAGGCAGCTACTTTGGGCCCCACAACAATGACAGGCCCCAGGGCAGCTGCCCCTTTTGCCCTGCCTTAAAAACGGCCATGACCATGGATGAGCAGTGAGAAGAGTGGGGACAAGAGTAAAATGTTTCAGACCTGATCATGAATGAGGATTAGGAGGGAAAGAGAACATATAGCAGGAGCAGAACACAAATAGACAGGATGGGGGACGAAAAGAAGCAAGAGAACATTGTGCAAAAGGAGCATGTTAACGGTTAATGTCTGTAACCAGCTTGACATTAAATTTATTTTTGCACTAATAATAAGGGATCAGTTAACAATTCCCAAACAAAGCCTACAGCGTGTTATGCAGTGCTTGTGGTCTGACGTTATCTGTAGTGATTGTCTTTACTCAATACAATGCCCAGTTGTCTGAAAATGTAAAAATCATGCACATTTAAAACAGGTCGTCCACGGTGTTATAAAATAAAATATCACAAATGTTAGTGGAGTTTTCTACATCTGCAAATACTTATAATAACCAAGCTCTAAATGCTTGCTGTATCACTTCTAAATTCTGGGGATGAGGGTATGGATCTGTTGTTTCACAGATGCTCTCTAAACAATGGGTTTGTTCTTTTTGCTGAGCTGCAGGAAAATAAAGTGATATAAAAGATGGTATACTTCAAAACTGTTATTAGCAAAATACAGAGACTGTTCTGATTCTGCACAGGGTCTCTGAAAATGTCAAGTCATCACTTTTTTTCTGAAAAGGTCGGGTTAAACAAATCTTCAAGTAATATGTGTATATTTGTTATAGCAGAGGATGCAATAGAAAACATATGCGGTCTTTTTATGTACAGAAATTCCTGTAAATGTACACTGCATGTAATTTCTGCTAACATAACCTAGTTGACCTCCCTGCATATCTTCCTGTCACCTCTTAGAACTCCCAATGCAACCATTCACTGCAGCCATCTTCATCCTTAAACATTTTCATCTAGTGGAGAATCTTTCTTGGGATAAATGCCCCAAGCAGTCATGGTTTGTTGGTTTTCTTTTTACAGCTTTATACCTTAGCTGGGTACAGATCTAAACTGACAACTCTATCCTTTGACAGGCTGATATTTTTAAAGTAATTGTGGGGTTGTCATCTTCAGTTAGTCCTGTATCACTCTAAGACCCCTTTCACACTGGGGCGGTTTGCAGGCGGTATTGCGCTAAAAATACCGCCTGCAAACCGCCCCTAAACAGCCTCCGCTGTTTGTTCAGTGTGAAAGCCCGAGGGCTTTCACACTGAAGCGGTGCGCAGGCAGGACGCTAAAAAAAGTCCTGCAAACCGCTTTTTTGGAGCGGTGAAGGAGCGGTGTATTCACCGCTCCTTCACCGCTCCTGCCCATTGAAATCAGTGGGACAGCGCGGCTATACCGCGGCAATACCGCAGCTATAGCCGCGCTGTACGAGGGATTTTAACCCTTTTTCGGCCGCCAGCGGGGGTTAAGACCGCACCGCTAGCGGCCGAATACCGCTGCAAGAACGACGGTACAGCAGCGCTAAAAATAGCGCTGTTGTACTGCCGACGCCCCCACCGCCCCAGTGTAAAAGGGGCCTTACTGCACAGACCTTGACAGACACTGCAGCTGGTTACCATTCCAAAAATATAATTACAGATGCCAATACATTGTTTTCCATTCAACTATGCAGTTTTTGGTCACTGTATTTGTTTATTACAGGTATTTACACTCAACGGACACTTTATTAGGTACACCTTGCTAATACAGGGTTGGAACCCTTTTTGCCTTCAAATCTGCCTTAATTATTCGTAACGTATATTTAACAAGGTGTTGGAAACATTCCTTAGAGATTTTGTTCCATATTGACACAATAGCATCACACAGTTGCTGCAAATTTGTCGGTTGCACACCCATGATGCGAATCTCCCATTCCACCAGATCCCAAAGGTGCTCTATTGGATTGAGATCTGGTGACTGTGGAGACCATTGGAGTACAGTGATCACATTGTCATGTTCTAAAAACCAGTGATGAGAGGATTTGAGCTTTGTGACATGATGCATTATCCTGCCATCAGAAGATGGGTACACTGTAGTCATAAAGGGATGGACATGGTCACCAACAATACTCAGGTAGGACGTGGCATTTAAATGATCAGTTGGTACTAAGGGACCCAAAGTGTACCAAGAAAATATCCCTCACACCATTATACCACCAGCCTGAACCGTTGATACAAGGCAGGATGGATCCATACTTTCATGTTGTTTACGCCAAATTCTGACTACCATCTGATTGTCACAGCTGAAATCGAGACTCATCAGACCAGGCAACATTTTTCCAATCTTCTATTGTCCAATTTTAGTGAGCCTGTGCAAATTGTAGCCTCGGTTTCCTGTTCTTAGCTGGCAGGAGTGGAACCCGGTGTGGTCTTCTGCCGCTGTAGCCAATCTGCTTCAAGATTCGATGTGTTGTGTGTTCAGAGATGGTATTCTGCATACCTTGGTTGTAACAAGTGGTTATTTGAGTTACTGCTGGCTTTCTATCACCTTGAACCAGTCTGCCCATTCTTATCTGACATCAACAAGGAATTTTTGTCCACACAACTGCCGCTCACTGGATATTTTCTCTGTTTTGGACCATTCTCTGTAAACCAAAGAGATGGTTGTGCATGAAAATCCCAGTAGATCAGCAGTTTTTGAAATACTCAGACCAGCCTGTCTGGCACCGACAACCATGCCACGTTCAAAGTCACCTAAATCCCTTTTCATCCCCATTCTGATGCTCTGTTTGAACTTCAGCAAGTCATCTTCACCACGTCTAGATACCTAAATGCATTGAGTTGCCATGTGATTGGTTGATTAGTGACTTGTGTTACCAAGCATTTGAACAGGTGTACATAATAAAGTGGCAGGTGAGTGTATATAGCATCAATAATGTATGCAGCACTGTACATTCACATCAGTTACTGCCCTTAAGGCGCTTACAATCTAAAGTCCTTATCTCACATGCTACATACACAGGCCATTATAGACGGGAGCTAATTAACCCACTAGATAGTCTTTGGAGTGTGAAAGGAAAGTGAAGTATCCAGAGGAAACCCACGCAATCACATGTGTGAAGACCAACAAGCTCAATGAAGACCATGTCCTGACTGGAATTCAAACCAGGGACTGCAGTGTTGCAAGGCAAAAGTGCTAAATATTGCCAAATGCCATGGCCTTGGTGTCTAACACATATAATATTGGGATGCTGAACAGAGAGTGATTCCTGAATAGGCTGGCAATATACATCACAGAGCCTTAGTTCAGCATTTATCTGTAGTTTAAAGTGTTGGCTGTAAGTGTCAGATATTTGGTTTCTCCATAGGATTGCTAGACGTACGCTTGGCAATGAGAATAAAGAGGTGATCGTCTGGAATCGCCTCAAAATTAAGCCTGTGCTCTTTTAAACTGAGAGGTGCCATTTAAGGTTCTTTGGCTAGCATGTCAAACTGGGTGGATATCCAGAACATACTGGCACATATAGATCTCCCACCTGGACTGGAAAAACATTGGTCTCCCCTAGGAAAGCTGCAGTCTTTGTCCTGGCAATAGTAAGTCTGAACCAACTTATTCAGACTGCTTCCACAAAGCCTAAACAAGGAGTGGATTAAACTCTTAACTCACCTCCAGTGCTTTCTTTCAATTGGATAATTTACTTCAACTGGAATATGACCAGTACTATGGACAACACTATTGCTTTTTTGTTGAACTAGTGTTAAAATGAGGCCCAAAGCATTAAATTGATGTTTCTAATGCCGTGTGCACACGACCAAACTTTTCGACCGCAAAGGTCCGACGCAACTAATCCGCCGGACAATTCGATCGTGTGTGGGCTTCATCTGACCTTTGCTGTCGAAAAATCAAAAGGACTTTAGAAATAGAACATGTTTTAAATCTTCTGACCGACTTGAGTCCGGTCGAAAAATCCGTTTGTCTGTATGCTAGTCCGACGGACGAACAACGACGTAAAGGCAGCTATTGGCTTTTGGCTATGAACTTCCTTATTGTAGTCCGCTTGTACGTCATCACGTTCGAATCAGTCGGACTTTGGTGTGATCGTGTGTAGGCAAGTCCGTTGTGTCGGAACTCCATCGAACTCCATGGAAAGTTCATCAAAAAGTCCTTCGGAGTTCAGTCCGCTCGTGTGTACACGGCATAACACACACCTAGCATCAGTGTAGTGTTAAAGAGAATGTAAAGCTGAACTCCAGGCACAAAACATTTAGTATATTCCTCAATAGCCACAAAGGATATAAATCTACTTTGTGTGCACCAAAGTACCAAGTAAAGGGACCTCATCACTGTACTGTACATGTAGACAGCAGAGCTTTGAGAGGGACCCAACAGGCTCCACCCATTACAAGCTGCCTGCAAAAAAACCTGAGGGAGTGTGGAGACAAGACCAGTCATCCTCCACAAGCAGAGAACGCAGCAGTGACTGGTCTTTATTACAGGAAGTTCCCGGACAGAGCAAAAGTTTCACGGTGCACTACTACACAGATCTGGAAGAAATATACAAAGCACATCAAAATCCAACGAATAATACACATGACTTGTATTTAGACAATTTTTGCTTATCCCAGAGTTCAGCTTTAAGTAGTTGGAAAGTCTTTACTTACAGTGCATCCGGAAAGTATTCACAGCGCTTCACTTTTTCCACATTTTATGTTACAGCCTTATTCCAAAATGGATTAAATGTATTATTTTCCTCAAAATTCTACAAACAATACCCTATAATGACAACGTGAAAGAAGTTTGTTTGAAATTTATTAAAAATAAAAAACGCAAAAAAATCACATGTGCATAAGTATTCACAGCCTTTGCTCAATACGTTTGTTGAAGCTCCTTTGGCACCAAATGCAGCCTCAAGTATTTTTGAGTATGATGCTACAAGCTTGGCACACCTATTTTAGGGCAGTTTCTCCCATTCTTCCATGCAGGACCTCTCAAGCTACCTTTAGGTTGGATGGTGAGCATCGGTACACGACCATTTTCAGATCTCTCTAGAGATGTTCAATCAGGTTCAAGTTTGGGCTCTGGCTGGGCCACACAAGGACATTCACAGAGTTGTCCCTTAGCCACTCCTTTGTTATCTTGGCTGTGTGCTTAAGGTCGTTGTCCTGTTGGAAGATGAACCTTCGCCCCAGTCTGAGGTCCAGAGCGCTCTGGAGCAGGTTTTCTTCAAAGATGTCTCTGTACATTGCTACATTCATCTTTCCCTCAAGCCTGACTAGTCTCCCAGTTCCTGCCGCTGAAAAACATCCCCACAACATGATGCTGCCACCACCATGCTTCACTGTAGGGATGGTATTGGCCAGGTGATGAGCTGTGCCTGGTTTCCCCCAGATAGGACACTTGCCATTCAGGTCAAAGAGTTCAATCTCTGTTTCATCAGACCAGAGAATTTTGTTTCTCATGGTCAGAGAGTCCTTCAGGTACCTTTTGGCAAACTCAAGCGGGCTGTCATGTGCCTCTTACTGAGGAGTGGCTCCCGTCTGGCCACGCTACCATATCGGCCAAATTGGTGGAGTGATGCAGAGATAGTTGTGCTTCTGGAAGGTTCTCCTCTCTCCACAGAGAAACCCTGGTGCTCTGTCAGAGTGACCATCAGGTTCTTGGTCACCTCCCTGACTAAGGCTCTTCTCCCCCGAACGCTCAGTTTGGCCGGGTGGCCTGCTCTAGGAAGAGTTTTGGTGGTTCCAAACTTCTTCCATTTATGGATGATGGAGACCACTGTGCTCACTGGGACCTTCAATGCTGCAGAAATTTTTCTGCACCCTTCCCCAGATCTGTGCCTCGTTACAATCCTGTCGTAGAGGTCTGCAGACAATTTATTAGACAATGGCTTGGTTTGCGTGCTGGCATGCACTGTTAACTGTGGGAGCTTATATAGACAGATGTGTGCCTTTCCAAATCATGTCCAATCAATTGAATTTACCACAGGTGGACTCCAATCAAGTTGTAGAAACATCTCAAGGATGATCAGTGGAAACAGGATGCACCTGAGCTCAATTTTGAGTGTCATGGCAAAGGCTGTACTTATGTACAAGTGATTTTTTTTTTTTATTATTATGGGGTATTGTTTTGTAGAATTTTGAGGAAAATAATGAATTTAATCCATTTTGAAATGAGGCTGTAACATAACAAAATGTGGAAAAAGTGAAGCGATGTGAATACTTTCCGGATGCACTGTATAATATAAGGTACATGTGTAAGCCTGGCTGTACATTTGGGTTCCACCCTGAAAACAGATCCTTGGATTATCCTCCATTCACTAAATATGGATGTCCACTATGTTGCGTTTATGAAATAATCCCTTTACTATTACCCATGTTATATCAGGAAATTCTAGGTTTACACTGCTGTTTTTTTAAACTTTGTAGAACTTATAATAGGATATCAGATGAAAAAATCCAAGCCAATAAATCACTAGATAATAGTCTACTGATACATTGTTCCATTTTATAATCCGACTGATTATTGCATGATTTGCCGGATAATTATATATTTGTCTGTGTGCGGCCTATATGGTGATACAATGTAAAATAAAATGCTGCTTACAGAGTAAACAAGGGTTAATAATGGGTTCACTGAAAAAGGTGCGTGCAAAGGCAAGCAGTACAAGGCTAGATAGTCTCAGAAAGAACACTGAATAACTGGCTGCACTGAATAGGAGGCATGAATAATACGGTTAATGAAATTAGACACTCTGAACAGACAGTGGAATGGAAAGGGGTGGTGTGTTGGCCAGGAGACAGGTGAGCCAAAGTTTAAATGCTAGTAGACTGCAATGTAAGTTTACATAGATAACACTGAGTCCAGGTGAAATTAAGAACTGGCACTAAAATTTTAGGATTGAGAAGTTGAAGCTCTGTGATGAATAGTATCCTTTGCTTTAGGAGGTTGTCCAGCTGCAGGAACCTTAGATGCATCTGGTAGGATTGCCCATAAATCTGCAATTTTAGTTGCATGCATACCAGACTGTTTATACACCGATGATGGTCTATAAGGAAATGTCTAATTAAGGCCTAGCTTAATAAAAGGGAAAAAAACAGATGCCACAAATAATGAATTTCATCTATTACCCATAAAGCCAAGCAAACAATTGTAAAGGTGGGGAAATTCCCAGAAATCCCATTTAAATCCAGATCCAGAGTAAAGCATTGCATGTTTGAGAAATTGACAGCAATTTTACAAGTTGGGATTTCTGTTTTTCCAAATTTGGACTCTGAGTGACACTTTACCTACTTGTAAATGTTAACCTATAGCTGCTCCTCATCTTCTTTGATTAGTCCCCATTTCCCTTCTGCCAACCCTCCTTTTTCTATTTTCTCCCTCTCTATTTTTTTCTCCCTCTCTCTTTTTTTTCCTCTGTCGCATTTTTCTTTTTTTATTCGTTCTTTTTCTCCTCTTTCTTTTTATTTATTTTTTTATTTTTTATTTAAAGTATGCAGCATACACCGACAAGTAGATCACATTTGAAGGATACATGCATGAAGTGACACCAGAGAGGTCCTGAACTAACAGAAAATACGACATTGGTTATAGATAATATGAAGTGCAGGGGCGACCTTTCTGGAACACCCCGCAATAACAAAATCAACAGAGCTTAAAGTGGAGTAGGGGGGTCTGCCTCTCTTGGGTCAAGTTGTTGTTACCACCATGAATGCACAGGATAAAGCATTTTTCCCATTAAATCAAGTGAAAGGATAAGGTAAGGACTAGCGAGAAGAAGGGGTGATAGAGGAACAGTTGAGAAAGTGGGAAACAGTGGGGTTGGGGGAAAAAGGGGGGGGGTAAGAATGGTTGAGTTGCTGGCAGAGGGGTGAAGGACACTGAAAGAGGGACATTAGTATACAGTGTCTTAGTACGCTCAGGATGCAAAGCTGGCCTTCCCTTCTTCTGAGAATGTGACTATGTTCTAATGAAACCGGTTTTGGAGTAATCCTTATGCCTATTTTGGGCTGAAAGTAACAGGATTTCCATCTTGTTCACCTCCTCAATTTTCAAGAGCCAGAACAAGAACGAGGGAGGTCATGAGTCTGTCCAACGCAGTGCAAAGCATGATTTGGCAGCAAAAGAGGTGGCGTAGAACTGATTTGTTGTACATTTTCTCAGGAATATTTGAGACATGGAGGAGGAAAAGAATAGGGTCTTCTGGAAGGATGCAATCTGTGAATTTTTGAGAAATGCGATATACCTCTTTCCAAATGTTTAACAATTTTGGACAGGACCAAAAAACATGTGAAGTCCCCTTTTCTTCCTGACATCTCCAGCAACTGTCGGGGGTTAAAGGAGAGTATTTATGAAGTATTAAGGCTTAATGTACACGGGAGATGTTTACAACCTCTCCTGAATGATTTAACTTGACAGTAACCCACGTTTAAACCGTCCGTTTTGCCGCGTTTACATGCCGCGTTTAGCTGCGTTTGCGTTTTAGAAGCGTTTGAAAAAAACATTTTTTTTTTCAAAATAGCCAAAAATGAAAAACGCCTGTAAACGAAACGCGGCTAAACGTGAGTTGCCGCGTTTGGCGTTTGAAATGCCTCTAAACACAGCTTCTGAATGCATTTTTTTGGGTTCCAAAAAAGCCTCTAAACGCAACTGCCTATAAACGACTATAAACGAATCTGTGTACATGTACTGATAAGATAACATAGAGGAGAGTTCAGGAGCAGTTGAAAAAAATTCCCAACTGCTCCTAAACGTCCGTTTGCCGGCAAGGGTGTATGGTACCATCCCGTAGCGCGTTTAACCACTTGCCGCCTGCCCAACCTCATATGACATCGTCGGGTTTGAGCAGTGATATCTGAATGATGCCTGCAGATAGGGCCGGCGATTCCCTGCACCATAAGAACGATCATAGCAGGGGTCGGTGCTTCTACCGACTTACCAGTGCGATCGATGAGCCGGTGAAGGGATCCGCTGGTGCCAGATGCCGACGATAGAGATTTGCGGCGAGCCAGACGAGCCCCGGAGTCTCTATGGTCGATTCGGAGGCCAGGGGCGATGTTATGACATCATGCCCGGCCTCTGCATTTGAAAAAATGCCACCACCTTGGCTGGGAAGCTGAGATCTTCCTTTTTTTAATTTTTTTATTTTTTTTTACGGCTTCCCAGCCTAGAGGAGAGATCTGGGGACTTATTGACCCCATATCTCACTGTAAAGAAAACCTGTCGTGCCATATTCCTATTACAAGGGATGTTTACATTCCTTGTAATAGGAATAAGAGTGATCCAAAAAAAAAAATGTAAAAAAACATCAAACATGAAAAAGTTTTTTTTTTTAAAAAGCTCCGCGTGGTCGCATGCAGAAGCAAACGCATACGCAAGTCGCTCCCGCATGTGAAAACTCTGTTCAAACCACACGTGAGGTATCGACAGGAACGTTAGAGTGAGAGCAATAATTCTAGCACTAGACCTCCTCTGTAACTAAAAACATGTAACCTGTAAAAGATTTTAAAATGTCACCTATGGGGATTTTCAAGTATCGAAGTTTGGTGCCATTCCACAAGAGTGTGGAATTTTTGAAGCGTGACATGTTGGGTATCAATTTACTCGGCACAACATCATCTTTCATGTCCTACAAAAAAATTGGGCTAACTTCACTGTTTTTTTTTTTTTTTATGCATGAAACACCAAAAAAAATAAAAATTGCTGCGCAAATACCATGCGAGATAAAAAGTTGAAACGACTGCCATTTTATTCTCTAGGACTTCTGCTAAAAAAAAAAAACATATATAATGTTTGGGGGTTCTGTGTAATTTTCTAGCAATAAAATGATTTTTACACGTAGGAGAGAAGTGGAAAGTTCCTCAAAGTACCTGGCCACGCGACACAAAGGGACTGCGCTTTGGGATTGCTTAATCTATGGCCATAGTTTTAAGTTCAGCATGTCTACACCAGGCAATAAGTCTCCCCATGTGGGCTGCCTGGTAACATTTCTGTATATCAGGTACCGTGACGCCACCATGGTGTTTAGGGTAGAGTCAGGAGGAGTTGTCTTAGTCTAGGTCTTTTGTGGACCCAAATAAAATGAACTAGCAGGGCGTTAGTTTGCTTGAAAAATTCCAAGGGTAAACGAATTGGCAGTGCTTGAAAAAGATAAGCAAATTTGTGCAAGATTGACATATTTGTGATGTTGCATCTACCAAACCAGGAGAAGAGGCCCTGATGCCATTTTGACAGCAAGGTCCATACTTTACTAAGCAAAGGTGGAAAGTTCAGTGTAGGTGGAATATACATGCCCAGATATTTAAGGGCCGAAGTGGTCCACCTAAAGTTGAAATTTTATTTTTAAGGCTTTGAATTTGGGATGTGGACATAGATACGCCCACCGCCTCTGATTTAGACCGGTTAATTTGTAAATTGGAGAGGGAATCCTGCTGGTCTAATTCACTTAGAAGGTTCTCGGTAGTGATATAACCGGATTGGTAAGTGAAAAAAGCAAGTCGTATGCATATGCAGATACTTTGAGGAGAGTCTCCAACTCATATGTTGGAGATGTCTGGGTTTTGTCTGGCCCTGCAAAGAAATGGCTCTAGTTAAAGGGCGAAGAGAAGGGGTGAAAGAGGACACCCTTGTTCTGGTGCCATTGGAGATAGGAAGGAGCTCTGACAAAAGACCATTAGCCTTAATTTGTGCTGTTGGGTTTGAATATACACTCAAAATCCATCCGACCATCCTGTCGCCCAGTCCCACATGGCGCAAAGCTGTGACCATGAAAGGCCAATTTCTTTCTTATTTAACCACCCTCTCTCTATTTCTCTCACTGCATTTCACTTTCTTATTTTATTCCTATCTGTCTCCCTCTTTCACTTTCTTTCTACATTTCACACTTAATATAATCCAATTCCTTTCCTTCTTTTCTTTTCTGTTCTTTTTCTTTCTTTCTTTTTCTTTTTTTTCTCCTTTTCTTTCCTTTTTTTCTTTTTTTTCTCCATTTCTTTCCTTTCTTTTTCTTCTTTCTCTTTTTCTCTCTTTTTTTTATTCTCACTCTGGTTCTATTTTATTTTTTCTGTTGCTCTTTCTCTTTTTCTCTTCCTTGCTATCTATTCATCAGCATTTTGGCTTGGTAGCAAAATCCCTAGCAACCTTTGTCCAATATGCTTTTTATAAAATGTTGCAACAATTGCTGTGCTTAGCTACAAATCGCACAACCCAATGCTGTAACAAAGTGCCAGCAACTCTAGAGATTAAATCACTGTTAACCACTGGCATTATTAATTTGTAGCAGCAATTAAGAATTGTTAAAAAAAAAAAAAAAATCACCTTTGTCATTAGCCTAACCTTGTTTAAAAACAGCTAATAAAAACTAGTAAATATTTGTGCCCTAGAGTCAAATGAGCCTAGGTGTCTTACTCCCAAGCGCCATGATTCTTGTAAACCATTTCCACACCAGGGGACTATAGTCAGCACTGTTTCGGTGTGAACCTTGGCTGGTTGGCACATGCAATCACTCTTGCTCTTTGTACACACGCCCCCAGGCACAGTTATTATGTTTGTGTTTCAGGAATGTTTTCATAATGACTTCATCCTATCTCAGCCCCCCTTCCTCTACCTAGGAGATGCAGATCATGAGAGTGCTATGTGTGCCTCAGCCTGTAGACAAACTTGACTCTTTCTTTGCTGGTGAGTTACTGTCACCATCCTTATGATGCCAGTTTTCATGGAATCCGTATTAATGATAATGTATGTAATTTTCTTACCAGATTGAAAACCATTACTTTTCTAAACCAGTGTTTCTCATAGGGTTCCTCCAGGGGTTGCTAGGGGTCCCCTTGAGAGATGAGTAATTTTCTGCCTTTTTGATAAGTAGCCACTGACACCAGTTATCTGTTTAGTTATCTGTGAGACCCCATTCACACCTGAGTGTTTAGTAGCTCAACATCCCCTGGTTTTCAGTTGTACCTTTTTCACACCTGAGCGTAGTCCTGAGCGTAGTGTCGCTTGAAGCTTGTAGCTCAAAAAAGTACATCAGCTTTTTTTGAACTACAGGCTTCAAGCATTTTTGGCCCCAATAGATTTGGCGCCTGAAAAATATGCATGAAAAACCGCTCAAAAACAAACATACCACACATTTCTTTTCCCTAGTAACTAGTTCTCCATTGGCAAAAATTAACTTAAAAAGGCTCAAGCGTCAGATACCTGCAAAAAACACACAAAAACACCTGAACAAATGCTTAAAAACAAAAAGCCTGCCAAATGACCAAAGAATGCAGCCTTACGGGGGATTCCAACTATTGACCATCACGCTAATTTACTGAGAGCTATAAATATCAATATCAGCAGGGGTTCCCTGAGACAAGAAAATTATTTCAAGGGTTCCCCCGTGTTGGAGGGGTTGAGAAAGGCTGGTCTGTAAAAAATGACATGACATTCTTCTATTTGATGGCTCATTAGTGTAGGATGGAATGCTTTCAGGGCTATTTTGTGTGTGCATGTATGTGTGTGTGTGTGTGTGTATGTATATGTATGTGTGTGTGTGTATATATATATATATATATATATATATATATATATATATATATATATATATATATATATATATATATATAAAATATATTTTAGTTTAAATGTACTATTCTGTACAGGGATGGTGGATTTCCAACAAATCCGAATACCGGCCCAAGAGACTCACGTGACTTCACACAAATTGTTCTTGAATGGAGAAAAGCTGTGATTCAGTTGTCCCCTAAGTTTATATATACCTTTGATTTCTTTGTGCCCTCTTTGGCATGCACATTTACAGTGCCTTGAAAAAGTATTCATACCTCCTTGAAATTTTGTCATGTTACAACCAAAAACTTAGACGTATTTTATTGGGATTGTATGTGATAGACCAACACAAAGTGGCACATAATTGTGAAGTGGAAGGAAAACGATAAATGGTATTCAAATTGTTTTACAAATAAATATGTGAAAAGTGTGGCGTGAATTTGTATTAAGCCCCCCTGAGTCAATACTTTGTAGAACCACCTTTCACAGCAATTACAGCTGCAAGTCTTTTTTGGGGATGTCTCTACCAGCTTTACACATCTAGAGAGTGAAATTTTTGCCCATTCTTCTTTGCAAAATAGCTCAAGCTCTTGTCAGATCGGATGGAGAGCGTCTGTGAACAGCAATTTTCAAGTCTTGCCACAGATTCTCAATTGGATTTAGGTCTGGACTTTGAGTGGGCCATCCTAATACATGAATGTGCTTTGATCTAAAACATTCCATTGTAGCTCTGGCTGTATGTTTAGGGTCATTTTCCTGCTGGAAGGTGAACCTTCGCCCCAGTCTCCAGTCTTTTGCAGACTCTAACAGGTTTTCATCTAAGATTACCCTGTATTTGGCTCCATCCATTTTCCCATCAACTCTGACTAGCTTCCCTCTCCCTGCTGAAGAAAAGCATCCCCACAACATGATACTGCCACCACCATGTTTCACGGTGGGGATGGTGTGTTCAGGGTGATGTGTAGTGTTTAGCTTTCAACCACACAGCATTTTGCTTTTAGGCCAGATTTGTGGAGTGCACAACTAATAGTTGTCCTGTGGACAGATTCTCCCACCTGAGCTGTGGATTTCTGCAGCTCCTCCAGAGTTACTATAGGCCTCTTGGCTGCTTCCGTGATTAATGCTCTCCTTGCCTGGCCTGTCAGTTTAGGTAGACGACCATGTCTTTGTAGGTTTGCAGTTGTACCATACGCTTTCCATTTTCGGATGATGGATTGAACAGCGCTCAATGAGAGATGTTCACAGCTTGGAATAACCCTGCTTTAAACTTGTATGTATGGACAACGTTAGACTCTACTTTGTCAAGCATTTGACAATAATAATAATAGTTTTCATTCTATATTAAAAGTTAAAAAAAGGGAAACAGGAAGAATATTTATTTTAAAGCACCCGTATCCTATTTACAGTACGATATTTAAATTTTTTTCTCTAGTTGAGTACACAGAGATGGAATTTAATAAATACTTTGATTGGAAATGACAAACACATTGAATCATAAAAAGATTAAATAGCACTGCAGTGGATTTCATCTAAGCACATAAAGAGCAGGTGGGTGCAAGCAGCAATGTTAGCAGATTCAACAAACCCTATATTAATCCCCTGCATGTAACCAGAGATTTAGAAGAAGCCAGTGTCAGAAATCCTGTAGCTGGGAATACTAATCTGCGGCTCGGGTCAGGAGTGAGCTAGTGTCACTGCACTTTAAATGAACGATGAAGAATGTGGCACAGGATAAAACAAACCACAAAGTGCCCTGGCATTGGTACTGCAGGTCATCTGCTTAATTAGGAACTGTGCCCCCTTCCATGCTTGTTTCAAAGCCCCTGTCATAATTTCTTCTGAACCAATTAAAGAAAAATCCTGCAATCTGGTTAACTGCAACTAAATGAAGGGCCTGATAGGGCAGATTGTTATCACAAAGTTAGCATTAAGGGATAAAGATTTAGCAAGAACATAATACGTGTCTCGTTTAGATTAGTGTTCCAATTGCAGGAATAACCTTTGATTTAAAGTTTGTTTGCTCAGGCATATCCTAATATGTTTGGATGATTTTAGTACTCACTCAAAGAGGTTGTTTGGGCAAAAAATATAAAGACACCGTGGAGGAGATTTACTCAAACTAGAGCATGCAGCTCTGCATAGAATCCAATCCGCTTCCGGTTTTTATTTTCAGTGCTTAGTTGAACAAGCTGAAGTTTGAAGCTGATTAGCTACCATGAACAGCTGCACCAGATTCTGAGTGCTCCAGTTTCAGGAAATTGCCCCCTATGTGCATGTTTATGAAGAAGTGAATGAGGCATTTCCCAAACATTCTGCTGCAAGTGAATCAGCCAATGATCAGTTTCATTGTCTATGCCGCGTACACACGATCGGAATTTCAGTCAGAAAAAACTTGGATGGTTTTTCCAATGGAATTCTGCTCAAGCTTGCCTTGCATACACACGGTCACACAAAAGTTCTCTGAACTTTTAACCTTCAAGAATGCGGTGATGTACAACACTACAACAAGCCAAGAAAATGAAGTTCAATGCTTCTGAGCATGCTTTAAATTGTTTCCGAGCATGCGTGATTTTTTTGTGTGCGTCCGAATTGCATACACACGAACGCATTTTCAGATAGAAACTTTTCCCGACTGAAAAATAGAGAACATGCTCTCAATCTTTTGCTGGCTGGAATTCCGCCAGCAAAAGAGTGATGGAGCATACACACGGTCGCATTTTCCAACAAAAGGCTTTCATCGAAGTTTTGCTGGCGTCATTTCCGATCGTGTGTACGCGGCATTAGTAATTACCACAGCCGTTTCATTTGAGGCAAATCCTGAAAACATGACCTGTTGAGGGTACTTGAGGACTGGAGTTGAGAAACATTGCAATAGGCAACCTAAGATCTCATCTAAGACCTCTTTTGTGAAAGCATGTATAGAGGTTGTATGTGGGCACCGTTACATAGTAACCTCTTATTATGGTTCTGCTCTGAGATTTCATAATAATCTGCCCATTGTTTTAATGGGATAATGTTGTGTGGGCAGTTATGGTAAATGTAACCTACTGAGAATAAAGATCAGGAATATTCTCAGCATATCGTCAGCATAGTAGCTATTGTGGAATTAATAATGAAAGATAATATTTCAGCGTGGGCACTTTCACAACTGAGCATGTTTTATCTGATACAATATAAAGCACATTGCCATGTCACATTAGGACTTTGTATAATTGTTACACACTTAAAGGAGTGCAACCTTTATGCTCCGTTCATATACATGCTAATTGAAAACGTTTTGAACAGAATCCATTTTGCCTGATGTGAACCAAACCAGCGTCAGTGCGATTTGAAAAAGAGTGTGTTTTCTGGGCACTGCAGTGCGATTCAGATGTGAATTCCAGGCTCAATGCCTTCTATGCATCTGAATCGCACATTTCATCAGTGTTGAACACTAAATAAGAAAAAAAAGTGTGGGGGTCCCCCCACCAATCCAGGCCCACGCCAAAATTAGGGGCCCCCTCCCAAATCCATACCATACCCTTATCCCAGCATGCAGCTGGGAAGGGTGGGGGGGAAGAACAAGCGAACGCCCCTGCCTTCCAAACCATACCAGGCCACATGCCCCCAACATGGGAGTGTGCTTTTAAAAAGCGTTGTGAAAGCACCTTGTCCCCATGATGGGCCCTTGATGGGGACAAGAGCCTCTTCCCCACAACCCTGGCTGGTGGTTGTGGGGGTCTGCGGGAAGGGGGCTTGTCGGAATTTGCAAGCCCCCCTTGACAAGGGGACCCCAGATCCCCCCACCCCACATGTGAATGAGTACATTGTACCCCTACTCACTCACCAAAGAAAGTGTCAAAAAAGAAAAATGCAGAGACGTTTTTTGACAATTCAAAAAACAATGTCCCCCTGGTGTAGATCCAGTATCAATCACGATGAATGCCGCCAACCCAAAAATAAAATACCTCCGCAGCCGTCACTGGCTCCCACCGTCTGCCCGATCCACCATCTGGCAGTTCTTAAATCACCAAGGGGTGGGGCCACCCAGGGATGTCACCAAGTGGCACCGCTCCCTTGTGACTTCATCAACTGATGCATGCTGGGTTGGTGACATCACAGGGGGCAGTGCCACCCAGTGATGTAGACGACTGGCCCTCCGCCCCTTAGCTATTTAAGAACTGTCAGTCGGCTGACTGTACAGACGGCTGGAGCCAGCGACAGCTGCAGAGCTTCTTTTTTTTTTATTTTTTTTTTGGATTGGCAGAGCCTCCCTGCCCCGGAGCACCCCCCCCCCCCTCCCCATGTTAAGATCATGAGGCCTGGTATGGTTCAGCAGGGGAGGCTGCTTGCTCAGCCCCCCCCCCTTTCTGGCCTTCCAGGCTGCATGCTTGGGTTAGGGTCAGGTATTGATTTTGGGGGGAACCCCACGCCATTATTAAAAAATATTGGCATGAGGATTCCCCTTAAAATACATAGATTGTAATTACATGGACACAGGGCAAACATTTTTTGCTCTGCTTCCTACTTAATAACATGGCACAATATTGTACCTCCTCTTGTTACTGCAAGTCTGTCAGGGGAAGTTTGTCTCACTGAAAACAGTCTTTAATAATGCTAAGCACTCCTAATGCTCCTGATTGATGCTATGTGATTTTTGCCTAGGCTTTAATGAATATGCATAAACACAGAGCAAGCCGTTTAAAAAAAAAAATGCAATAAAGACATTTTTATTTATTTTAAAATGTTATTTTGTCTTATTAACTATTTATTCATATGTAATGGCAAGATGACATGAGAGAAACTGTTGAGGTTAAATTGCTAAAGAGATAGTGGCTATTGAATGTTCATTAAGGTTAATACATATGATAGAACTATGTTTCTTTCAATCAATTTTGTGGAATAAATCTCTGAATAAATGTCTTTTAAAAAGTTTCCCGCACACATGATTGGATATCCAGAGTTAACACCATTTTATTTAATTTACAAACATTCATTTTGCAAATTCAACAGCTTCTATTACGTTATTAAATCAACCCCTATAAGTATATGGTCGGGTGTGCCAACTTAAAACTTTACTAATATTCTTTACACTCTGGAGAGAAAAATAGTCATATAAGGGCAGAAATGCATACCTTTCCTGAAGAACATGCTATTCCATTCTCCCCCCCAGTGCTGGTCACAGGGACATCTGGCTACATCGACCTGACCGGTGTATCCCATAGCTTTCCTTTAAAGAGGAGGTCCAGACCCCCCACCAATATTTTTCCCCCAGACACACACTTTGATGTCTAACTACCCACATTAGATTACAGTTGACTGGTCTGGCCATTTTTGTTTGTAATAGTCAATGATTTAAAATCTAAAATCGACCACCTTATCGACCGCTGCCCCATGGCGCTAAAAGAGGAGGTCCAGCCCCCACCACCAAAAAATTAAAAGTCAGCAGCTACAAATACTGTAACTGCTGACTTTTAATATTAGGACAATTACCTTTCCAGGGATCCCGCGATGTCAGTACTCCAGCTGATTTTCCGATCGGCTCTCGGGTGCTGCCGCTGACATTTGTGGTAAGGCAAACCGGCAGTTAAGCCTTTTGGCTTCACAGCCCGTTCCCTACTGCGCATGCGGGAAGAGCACTGTGCTTTCTAACTGCCCGGTGGTGGAGGAAGGAGGAGGGGGGCCGAACTTCCGGGGGACCTTGCCGCAGCCAGGTCTCCCGGAAGTGGGGACGGGTACGTGTCAAAAACAGGTACCTGTACCCCCCCCCCCCCCGAATGGTGTCAAACGTGGGGGATGAAGCAAACAAGCGGAGCTTCCATTTTTGAGTTGATCTTCGTCTTACTCAGTGCATGTTAATGTGGATTTTCACACATCTAAATCCAAATAGATCTTTGCTGAGATATTTATTCCATCCACATGATCTAATTGAAAAACATGCACTGTTGGTGGACAGGACAGATTAGGAAATAATGGCAAATGTTTTTAGTCACATGACCAGAAATAGAAGGAATAAGGAGCAATATTCCAGAACGGTAACCATTTCAATTCTGCAGAGTTACAAAGGTCCAGCTACGCAAAATGTAAATGTGCATATTTCATTACCCGATGGCCAGCCGTGGTAGTTGGTCACTGCAGTAGTTGGCATGATCTTCCGGGTTCTGTGCTGGGCATCTGCCCCACTGCATACTGATCACAGGGGTCTGCTCACTTGGCATCACCACTATTCACAGAATGCCTTCTATTTTTTCAGTGAATACAAGCCAGTCTCTGGTTGAAGTTTGATGTCATGATCTCCACCTCGTCCAATTAGGGCACAGGACCCAGAAGATTGCATTGATCACTGTAGTAGCACCAGTGATTGTCAGCTCCCCCTTCACGTATGAAATATGCATGCTTGCATTAATCCAAGCTGGGCCAATGTAACCATGCAATTAATATCATACCTGTAATTCAGCTATAAATTACATTAGGGCTAAATTTGAAAGAAGTAATTTAAAAATTTCACAGATTTTTAGGATATTTTTTTTTATATTCAAACAAGACTTGTGTTGTTAATTTATACCATTGGTTAACTGTGGCTATTTCTTTACCATATTTCAGGAAAATGGCACACTGCGACCGGCTCATTGAAGTTGAAGACATGCTGATGATGGGTAGGAAGCCAGATCCCATGTGCGTGTTCACCTATGTCCAATCTCTCTACAACCACTTGCGACGTTTTGAGTGACTCTTCTGCCAGCAGAGCCTGCTCCTGTCAAGGTTTCAGGCCAGCAGTGCTGGCGATTGCCAGGATCCTTTGCCCCTTTCTTGATTACAGCAGCCACCAGCCTGACAAGGGAAGACACACACGTGTTCCCATCCATCTCTCCTCTACTGACAATACTATGGCCTGCCTCAGGCAGCATGACAAGCGAGAGACAGATAATACAGGAATGTCCACAGGGTGCTGGGAACACTCTGTTTGTACAAAACCATTTACAGTTAATGCTTCACACAAGAGGAGCTGGGCGTGTTGGTTTTGTCACCTCTCAAGCTGTTTTGACAGCATTTGCACCTCTCCCTGAATGACACCCTGGTGTCTCATTGTCTGGCCAGCTGAAAGACACAGAGGAGCAGACAAGGAAATGGACCCAGAGAATCGGGTGTATATTATCAGCCAGTCAGGGGTGCCACCATCATTCTGGAGAAGACCCAGTCAAATTGCAATTGTGAAGATTATTGCACTGAACTTTTACTTACAAACAGATGTCCTAGCTTAATAGTTTCTAGCACTGATTTTTTTTTTTTTTTTTTTTTTTTCATTTGCGCCTGTGAAAGTGTGGAGGGCACTCCAGTCTTCCAGGATGAGTCTGTATTATTAGATCCAGTATGAACATTTGTTTTATTATTTTTAATAGGATGTTAATCTTCCTGTGTAATTTTAGCTGTTTGCTTTGATGCAGTGCAATAAGGGAGACACTATGAACTAAAGTGATCTCAAGTAAGCGTGAACCAAAGAACTAATGCTATTTATCCGCGAGCAAGCTGTGTGTCACTATTATTCGTACTACTACTTTATCACTTCTGTCTGGGTTTTTCACTTGAAATCCTGTCCGAATTCATTTTTTGCAAATCCAAATTTCTAGAACCTGCAACATTTTATGGAGCAGTTTGGTGAATTGTCACACCCCGAAGGACAAATAGTAGGCTTTAAGGTCTTTTTGCAAATGGCTACAAGAAGTATACATTCGGGCAGACTGCTTGAACCTTTGGTTCTACAGGTATATACCCAAATCCCATTGTTTATATACCTACCAGGACTTATACATTGCTCCGAATGCAGGCCCCTGTGTTCGAGACAGTGCTCAAGTCCCGATACACATGTAAGCAATGGAATTTGTGTATATCCCCGTACGGCTGTGGCTTCAGTTCAGCTTGTAGTACATCTGTACAGGTTGCTTGTACCCAACTGTACGATCCACCTGTCATTCCCAGGCAGAAAAATACGAATGAATGTGCATTGTATAGCATCTTGCAGCCGTGTGCGAAAGGCCTAAAGGAAAACCATATTAAGAAATATATGTGGACTGCGGACGAGCTCCTGAAATTGATAGTTCAATGTTAATCTAGTGGTTTCAATCTATTCAGACACTGTCTCAAACCAAGTACACAATTTAGCAAATTTTGTCACTTGTTACAGGTCAGTGTCTTGGAAGGCCAGGAGAGAAGCCAGGTAACTAGCGTTTTAGAAAGCAGCCAGGAATAGCAAAATTCATACCTTCTGTGCAAATTTTCTTTAATAGACAGCACAAAATGTTTTCTAAGTCAGTGCAGAGAGCAGCCATTAATGTGGAAAGTACAGCAATTCATATCAGCCAGATTTTAGACTTATTGCTGGACAAATTAAAGGAAGAAATGGCTCCAATTATTATGGGTTACTTGCACATTAGCTTTGCTCCCTGCACTACTTGTGAATGATAAAAGGACATACCTGTGCTGAAATTTTAGGTGCACACATTTTAGAATACTGTTTCTGAATATGTTTGTCTGTTTTTACTATGATGATTTACTTTTTTGTTTTTATTATTTTACTAGTTTTCCACTTGGCACAATCACATGTAAATCATTACTAAAAACATTAATTTGCATATATCGCCACATGGTGGTGCTGTATTCGTTTTATTTGTATTAACTTTTTATGTTGTAAACATGTTATTTTGGCACGTTTTGAAGGAGATTGAACAAATGCTATTTAGCGCCTTTTACGGATAAATATATTGTGAAGTTTTGTTTCTCACTGACTGCAATTAAAGAAAAATGGCAATGATGTGAATTCATTTTTTTGTTTCCAGCTCTGGAATGTTTCAGTGTTAAATAGCTACCCTTTTGTGTTTAGAATTACCCCCCACCTGCAAACACAACTTTCTTGTCCATCTGCATCTCAACTATTGAGAGACCCCAGTTCTATAGAGGTATTTTAGCAATGGTCACATTTTAATTCATGTGGCAGAAAACCCTTGGCTTAAAGTATTTTTAAAGCCTAATTGAACTTTAAGGTCTCATGCACACAGGACGTTTAAAAAACGCCAGCGCTGCTGTCAGGAAAAAGCAGTGTTAAAAACGCGCTGTTGGCCGCGTTTTTGAATAACGTTTATGGGTGTTTTTTTGCCCCTAACAGCAGCTGTAAAAACATCCTGTGTGCATGAACCCTAAGTTTAAAACTTATAAATATGATTGCCTCGAAAAAGTGAGGACACATTTGTTGAAGGCTTGGAAAGAGCATTTAAAAAGCGTTTACAAGACCTTTAAATACAACGCTCACATGTAAATTGCCTGAAACAGCTCTGATTTGCAGTGATACTGGTTTCACATTTGAAAAAGTAGAAATTCCAGCGTTAGAACACCTTCCCAAGATCAAGTGTGCTGCATTGACCAGCGCTGATTTAAACACTTATTTCCTGCATGGATACAGTAACAAATCCTAGCTATTAATAGATCATCGCGGCTAGCCTTCATCCTGGAAGGCCCTTCAGACAATTGATAGGTTTTGTCACCTCTGCTGTGTAAATACCATTGTAACACTACTCCACTGGCACTTTCAGAGGATGTATCCTTGGGCTAGTCAGTGACAAGGTTTTGATGTGACCAGTGTGTGAGGGGTTAAAACCTCCTTAACACTCTGTGTTCTGGAAAGAATTGTGATCTCTGAAACAGGACACCAGGCTTGGGATATTATTAGAAATGTTGAGATATGCATCTGTCATCAGCTGTGGCTGGAGAGAGTCAAGTGACTGGAAGAGGCCTCCTGTTTGTTTCTTAGGAGTCCAGTTGCTCTTCTCTTATTTCTTGTGATTTGAAGTGGTATAATCCACCTGCAAGAAGTTATTTTGTCCTTGACGGCTAATATTTCTGAAAAAGAAGTCACTGATCTGGTTGTGTTTTGTCACTATGAGCAATGGCAGATACTTGACTACTTTATGTTCTATCTCTGCTGCTACAGTAGTGGAAATTCCACCTCCGCAAAGTGCCACCAGTGAACTGGTGGGTGTCCAAAGGATGTCTAAACATGATCAGTAAAGCTGGCCATACACTATGAACTTTGTCTGGTTCCTGATAAATTTGCTTAGTGGGTGGTCCTGTCTGCCCCCTCCCACCGAACATCTTTCAATTGACAAACTGAAGAAGCCGGGCCAAAGCTTGCTGGCCCAAGAGCAGATGCATAGTGTGGAGGGAGGAATCTGATTTTTTTTTTTTTTTAGCCTGAATGAAAAAAAATCAAATTGTGTATGGTCTGCCTAAAGTGGTTCTAAAGGCTCAAGGTTTTTTACCTTCATGCATTCTATGCATGAAGGCAAAAAAAACTTGTGTGCAGGAGCCTCCCCCAGCTCCCCCCCAATACTTATCTGAGCCCTACCCTGATCCAGCGATGTGCACAAGAGTCTTGGTTCTCCAGGGACTCTTCCTCCTCATTGGCTGAGACAGCAGTGGAAGCCATTAGCTCCTGCTGCTGTCAATCAAAGCCAATGAGAAGAAAGAAGAGCTGAGCTGCGGCTCCGTGTCTGAATGGACATGTAGAGCAGCGGCTCGGGAGTGATCCTGCTCATGTGCCACCACAAGCAAGCTGCTTGCTCTGGGGGAACTTGGTCGGTGGGTGGAGCCAGGAGCACTGGCGGGGAACCCGAGAAGGAGGATCAACATAAAATGGATGGATAAGTGGTGTTTGTCAAAACCTCTCCTAATGTTTCTTACATGTTCCTCCATCCTGACCTTATGCGCTCTGTTCTTCCTATATAAACTTAAATGACATGGACATTTTAAGGCGTAAACAACCCCCTATCGTGTCACAAGAGATAAAGTCTCTGATGGTGTATACATGGTCATTTTTGGGATTGGTGACCTTCCTAATGGCATAAAAGGGCGCAACTCATTTGTGCCCATGCACATGGGTTCGCGGCCACCCCCCCCTCCCCTCTCTTTCCCCTAGGAGTATTCAGTTTTATTAATAAATAAATAAAAATGTCATTTGTATTGCATATGTGTTTCTGGTGTCACTACCCCTTTGAAATTACAGGTTACCAGGGACAAGGTGATCTCTGACTGGTCCAGGTGAATAAGGTGACTGGCTGGAAGGTTGTGGTACCCACCTAGACCCTATATAAGGCAGCAGCAGCAGCCAGTGCTTCTTGCTGCTGGCTGGGCACTGGACTTTGCTCCTGCGGGCCCGCCATGAATCACTCTTCTAAGGGAACTCCAGGAGCAAGCAGAGAGCGCCGGAGAAGAGGAATGGATCCGCTGCTGCCTTGCCATGGGAGATGAAGAAGAGTGGCTTGAAGAGGAGGGAGAAGTCACTGCCGAGTCCCCGGGAGCTTCCAGTAGCTGTCCGTAGGTCCAGCTCCATGACTAATACACAACCCTCGCTGTCAAACCCAGGCACAGCCGAACAGCGGAACAGCCAGCAGCCGTGGCACCCAAAGAGGAGTCGTCCCGGCATCAGCATGAAGGAGGCGTTACTGCTCCACCAACATTGCGGAGCTCTGGCAGACTCAAGCGAGCGCTCTCCTCGTCACCGAAAAGGCCTGGCCATAGGGGGAGCCGTGGGTGGCGTTCAGCTCAGCCCAGTCAAGCCGCACCTCCACCTCCTGCTCCTGTTGCCGGGCAACCCACTGAGCGTCCATCCAGGCGCCCTCTGCAGGACGAATTGCCAGCTGCACCAGCTATACCATAGCAAGGTAAATTAACCCCCGCTGTGCCCTCATTGCAAGCGTATTTGCCTTATTTTAATTCTGTTGGTTCTTTTCCTCTGTTGGATTCTCTGGTATCCTCTTTTTCTAAAATAGCTGAGGCTGTAGTGTCCCAGCATTGCTCTTCTTCTCCTCCTGTTCTTTCACCTGCTAATGTGTGGTCTTCTAATTGTTAACTTATCAGTTCCAGCACAAACGCCTGTCGCACAATGCTTACCTGACATTTCTCTGTCAGCTGATTTATTTAAACATGCTGTTCCTAAAACGTCTGTTATGAAGTTCTGCCCTGTGCAATGTCCCCCCTTGGTTTTCATTTACCTGTTTCTATAAAGGAAAAAATATGGAAGGGGGAATTAATTGATATGTTATCATTACTTCCCTCTTCTAAGGAATTTCTGCGTACTGATAGAAAATCTGAAGATAAAGCCAAGGATGATAGGCGAAGGCCTATTGCCAGGTCATTTTTTAATTGGCTTCGGGCTTTTTGCATTTTTTCTAGTATCATGGGGGGGAAATGCCCTGACTGCTGTAGCAGCCTTTACAGCATTTGGAAATCATCCTTGAGTCATAAAAATTTTGGGGGTCTGGGTTGATCCATTTGTGACGAATCCTTTTGTCAAAAATTAGCAGTTTACCCTAGCTTGCAGTGGGGCAAGAAGGACGTTGGCCTTTTGGCTGAACTTGATTGTTCCTCAAAAATCTTTTCCTCCTAAGCAATCATCTTCAGTTCCTGGCCTCCAATCCCCTTACAAGAACGGGTATTGCTACGCTTTTAATGAGAGTCAATGTAAGTGGGATAGTTCTTGCCGTTTTAAACATGAATGTTCTTTTTGTTCTGGCTCTCACCCCTTGGCTAGGTGCTTCAAAAAATCCAGTCCCAAAAGCTCACAGAGGGATATTTTTTTCCAAGAGCCCACACTCCAGTGAGGCTGGAAAACATGCTCCATTGGCTATCAATTTACCCAGACAAGGGGAGGGCCAGTCTCTTAACTGGGGGTTTTAGGGATGGTTTTCCCTTACCGTTTATTTCTGGTGTAGGCTGCCAGCCACTAAAGAATTTGAGGTCTGTGGATAGGTTTTCAGGTATTGTCTGAGAAAAAAATCCTAAAAGAGATTAGGGAAGGGTGGGTGGCTGGCCGCTTCCTTTCTCCGCCTTTTGATAATTTCCGAGTCTCCCCTCTGGGCATCGTGCCCAAAAAGGAACCCAATTCTTTCAGATTAATACACCACTTGTCTTTCCCCATAGGTAGCTCCTTGAATGATGATATAGACTCTTCTCTCTTTTTGGTTTCTTATTCAACCTTTGAGGATTCGGTTCAGGTTATCCGGCGCCTTGGGCGAGGCGCTCGGCTGGCTAAGGCGGATATTAAATCTGCGTTTTAGATGGTTGCCTATTTCTCCATTATCCTTTAACTTGCTTGGTTTCTGTTTTGATCTTTATTTTTTCCATATGTGTCTTCCTATGGGTTGTTCCTTATCATGCGTTCATTTTCTTTCTACAATGGGTGGTGTCTTTTGAGTCCGGCTTTGATAGCATTGTATATTACCTTGACGACTTCCTCTTTGCTGGTCCGGCATGTTCCCCACCTTTGCTTTTATCTTTTGCAGCTCTTTTCTAGTATCTCTGCATTTTTTGGCATCCCCTTGGCAGTTGAAAAAAAGATTCTTCCATCCGTTTCTCTTGCATTTCTAGGCATCACAATTGAGACCTTAGCCATGGAGTTCAGGCTGCCTGCAGACAAGATTATTAGATTGAAATCGTCCATTTCAGTCATGCTTCGCAGACACAGAGTGTTGTTGAGGGATCTTCAATCCCTGCTTGGTCTTCTAGCCTTTGCGTCTAGGGTCATGCCAGTGGGCCGTATCTTCTCCCGTCGCCTGCCCCTAGCGACGGCCCTGGCTTAAATCGCCTTTTTCCCACATCCCTTTGTCTGCAGACCTGAAAGAAGACTTGTCGGTTTGGTATAAATTTTTTGACCAATATAACAGGCGGTCGATCTTTTAGGAGGACTTCATTTTTGCAGCCGATTTGGAGCTCTCCACTGACACGGCAGGCTCCCAAGGGTTTGCGGCCATTTGGAGCACACATTGGCTATGTGGTTCTTGGTCTGATTCTTGGAATGCTACCAAGAACATTTTGTTAGAATTTTTTCCTATTGTTGTGGCTTTTGAGCTTTGGATCGCTCATTTCGCTAACAAACGAATAATTGTTCAAATTGATGACAAAGGAGTGCTTTTTGCCATAAATTGTTTATCGTCTAAGTCCCTCTCTGTCATTAAGTTACTTCGGTATTTCGTTTTACTGTGTTTAAAAAACATAACATATGGGTAAAAGCTCAGCACATTCCCGGGAAATCTAACATTTGCAGATTTCACATTTCTGGCAGCTTTTTCCTCACCCGGATCGCGAGGGATGTGTGTGTCCAGCCCACTTGTAGAATTTGATATAGATGCCTTATCCACGGTGATTAGGAATTCTCTCTCCCCTCATGGTTGGATTAGTCGGCTGCTTGGTATAGATGGTTGGCCTTCTGTAGAACTTTCGATTTTCATTGTTAGAAACACTCGGAGGGTGCTGTTTTGTCTTTTTTTATGCGTTTTAATGCATGACCATCTGTCCCACAGCTGCATAACTAAGGTTTTGGCTGGAATTTCTTTCTTTTTCAAACTTCATAGCTTGTTTTTCTTTTTGGTCAAGCAAGCCTTGAAAGGCTACAGAAAGAGCACTTTTGTCCCTGACAAGCGTAGGCCCATCTCCACTGAAATGCTCAAACCGCTTTGCTTGTCTACTGGTCAAGTGTGCCATGATCAATTTGAAGCATTTTTTTTTTCAAGCGGCTTTTTTGTCTGGCCTTTTTTTCTGCACTTTGAGTGTCAGAACTTGTACCCCTTAATAAGTCTGGTCCTACTGGGTTGAGGTTCCAGGACGTTTTTGTTTTGGGTTCTGGTATTCGTTTGTACGTCATTCAAAGACAGATCAGCTGGGAAAAGGGTGTTGGGTTCAGCTTCACCCACGTGGGGATCCCATAATCTGCCCCTTTGTAGTCATCACAAAGTACATGGCCCTCAGGCCTCCCTTGTTGGGTAATTTCTTGATGCACTCAGAAGGTTTACCACTTACCAAATATCAGTTCTCTTCAGTGTTTAAAAAGTGTTTATGGGTCATTGGTTTCTCTGACGTCTTATTCTCAACCTATTCTTTCCACATTGGTGCTGCCACAGAGGCTGCTAGGATGGGCCTAGATGAGGCAATAATAAGAAGGCTGGGTAGATGGGAGTCTGATAGATTTCAGGTATTCGTTCGGCCTAACCTTTTTGTTTGAATCTCTCAGGTTTACACAGAACCATATGGATCCTAGGTTACTCCTTTATTTTCTGGGCAAGTAGGAGAGCATCTCAGCGTTGCTACATGGAAAACCTATCTCTTCCCACAGATTCTCTTTCACTTTACTGGAAAGGTATTCAAGGTTTGCACTGGTGTCGGGTATCTTTTCAGTTGTCTCAGCTTAGTGTACACTGGCCTCCACCTTCAATAATTTGAATTCATGCAGGATGTAATGATATTGGTAATCTGAAATCACTTGATTTGATGATCGCAATGAAGCGGGATCTTCAAAGATTTAAGCTTTCTTTTCTGTTGTGTACATTTGTTTTTTCTGAAATAGTTCCCCGCCTTCTCTGGTCCTCCTCCCCCTAGTTAAGACCCCTGGAGAAAGTGAGAAGGTGGATTAACAGGTCTCTGGAGAAATTTATGCTGTCTATTGGCGGTTTTTCATATCGTCACATTGACCTAGATGGTGGTATCCCTGGTTTCTATAAGCCAGATTCCATTTATTTATCTGAGGTGGGTGTTGACCTGTTCAACCTAGGTTTTCAATCCTGTGTGGAAATGGCCGCGGCTGTTGGTTAGGCCAATCATGTTTGCAACAGGATTGGCTGGTGGGGGGACTTTACAGTTTTCAAGTTGTATTATCTGCTCGAGTCCTAAGACTGAGCAGGGATTTTTCCTTTATTAAGAGTTCATTTTCAGTATTTTGTGTGTTTTAAATTGATTCAAATAAAATCTGAAATGGTTATCTTTACATTCATACCAATAAAATGCCGCGGCCATTATTAAAGCCATACTGTTGTATTAATGTTTATTCGCTGGGGTAGGTATGCTTTGGGGGGGGGGGGTGGCCTGCGATCCCATGTTGTTTGGAATTCTTACACAGCTGTAGCATCGCCCACAACCATGGAAACCCTTGATGTCCCAAAACATCCGTGGTCTGGGT
Source organism: Aquarana catesbeiana (assembly GCF_042186555.1). Taxonomy (NCBI): domain Eukaryota; kingdom Metazoa; phylum Chordata; class Amphibia; order Anura; family Ranidae; genus Aquarana; species Aquarana catesbeiana. The sequence continues at coordinate 659,542,276 of NC_133325.1, read as the reverse complement.
TCCGGTGGTTCTACCACATTGTGTACTAGCTTATCCCTTAAATTGGGGGACCTTTTATAAATAATTTGTAGTTTATCAGTGAGATTTTCTCTTTGTTGTGTATCTTGTTTGAGTACCTGCCAGTATTTGGAAATAATTTTTTCCACATCTCTGGTTTGTAAATTATAATCCAATACTATACATGTACCTTTATCCACATTAACCACCCTATTCCTGGTATTTTCTAATAAACTTTCTCTGTCCATATCCCCCATATCCCGAATCTTTATTCTTTCTTTTTCCAAAAACTCATCTTGATAACCCTTATCTTTAAACATACTTGTTAATTTGTCTGTTTGTTCATCAAAATCAGCAACCCTAGTACAATTTCTTTTAATCCTCATATACTGCGCTCTTGGGATGTTAACTATCCATGGTTTGTGATGGCAACTCGTTGTAGGTATGTACGAGTTGCAATCAGTGTCTTTAAAATACGTTTTTGTTTCCAAACCACGTGTAGTATTGTTTATCTCCAAATCCAAGAAATGTATTCAATCGTCATGGGTTTCCCATGTGAGACGAATATTCCAGTCATTATGATTTGACAGGAATAGATTTTCCACATCACTTATGGGGCCATTCCAGATGATTATCAAATCGTTTATAAATTGTCTATAAATCATTTGTACAACACAATTCTTGGATCTGGACATGATAAAACACCCTCCTCCTCCCACTTAGCCATGTACAAGTTGGCCAGTGTAGGTTGAATCCTAGCTTTGCAAACTGAACCTCTTATGACTAAATATTCTAAGCAAATGTGCTTGGCATTAAAAAAAATTATTTCAGCCTAGTTGAGCAAGTATGCCTAAGACCAGACCAGGGGGTAGGCAATAAAGACAACTGCTTTGAACACTTCAACAAGAGGTGGTGCAAAAAAAGGGCAGCTTACCAACTATACTAACAATTTATAAAAAGGTGTAGCTACACTTTTTTTTTTTAATTGTTTGTATAGGATTTTGTATCAAAATCTATAAGGCAGCTATTTTTTCACCTTACATCTGAGTTTTTTTCCTTAAACTTACCAACTATACTGCTGAGGTAGTTCACAGCTCATGAAGGTGGGGCAAAACCAACTTTTGGCCAGTGGCGGCCACTCCATGCAGGGTGCCGTCCCCCTAATCCATGCGCTCGGCTCCTAATCTACATGCAGGGCGCCGGACACATTGAATTCCAATGGGGTTTTTTTTTTTTTTTTTTGAAGCATATGATTAGAGCCTGAGGCTCTATTTGGCTTCAAAAAAGGGTGGGCTCAGGGCACAGAGCACTGCACCCTGAGGCCACCCAGTTGTGTGGCAATAGCGAATTAATATTCGCTTTTGTCAAACTGCTTCCCCTCCTGCCCAATTAGGTTTGGCCGAGAGGAGCAGCGATTGTATTGGCCGGTACTGTTGTCTGAAAGAATGTACGGGGAGATCCGGAAGATGGATCGCCATCATCTCTCTGCTTTGCATCGCCACCCAGAGCTCTCTCTGCTCTGCATCACATGAGTACCACCCATCGGGGAGAGGGAGTTTGGTCGGGTGGTCGGTTTGGGGGGGGGGTTGGGTGGTTTATCACCCCCCCGGCTGGGGCACCAGCTGCCACTGCTTTTAGTCTTTTCCCCATTGTGTTCCAAAGGACCATATTCCAGCAAGGAGTGTTTCTTGAATCGTCCCAAAGGAAGGAGTGTTATTAAAAACTGAGGTTGATTTAGTAAGGGTCCATTGAAACCAGGGCAGTCCGCTGTGGTACGTTTAAAGCAAGTTATGTTGCTTTGTGTTAGGGCAGCACATGCATTTGAATTGGCTGCTTATGCACTACAGCAGACTGAAAATCAGATGCACCAAGCTTGGCTAGCACAGTGCACTGCACAGCGGTACGTTACTGCGCATTGTGGTGAGCTGCAACACAGGTGCATTCGAGCGCCATTTACAATTAACGCACGTCACATGCAAATCACATGTCCTGGTGTGGATGGATCCCAAAGAAGTAAAGGTTGTTCACTTGTCAAAGTGAATTCCAGTAAATATGGTGGAGCTATTTTGACTTGAAATACTTAAAGTGGATGTAAACCCTCACATATACCCAGTGAAGTGAACAGCCTCAGATGATACACATTAGAGCTGCACGATTAATCGTCAAGAATCGATATAGCGTTTTTTTTTCCGTTGAGTTGTTGACAAAAGTGTTTAACGATTCTTCATATGCAAAGAATTCTCTGCTCTTCTGAAGCCACAGCTGTCAAAAGGAAGGAAGAAAAAAACTGGGCAGTCTGCCAAGAATCACAACATTCTTTAGCAGTGAAACTTAAGTATAAACATAACAATTTGTCAATGGAATAGACTTTGTGTGTAAATGAGGAAAGTTTAACCACTTAAACACTAAACCTTTTTCTGACATTTGTTGGTTTCAAGTTAAAATCATTTTTATTTGCTAGAAAATTACTTAGAACCCCCAGATATTATATATATATTTTTAGTAGAGACCCTAGAGAATAAAATGGTGGTTGTTTCAATATTTTATGTCACACTGTATTTGTGAAGTGGTCTTTCAAATGCATTTTTTTTTGGAAAAAATTACGTTCATGAATCAAAAAAAAAAAAACAGTAAAGTTAGCCCAATTTTTTTGTATAATGTGAAAGATTTTACGTTGTGAAAATCGTGATCTTTTTATTCTAACCAAAAAAATTGTGATTCTCATTTTGGCCAGAATCGTGCAGCTCTAATACACAGGGATGAAGCGAACCTCCCTATATGAGTTTTACATGTATATCTGCTGTCTTCAGTTGCTATATTCTTTAGAAAGTGCACATCGTGTTACAGATATTTTCTTCCTGTTCAGCACAGGAAGTGAAGTCTGAGCATACAGCCAAGACATCTGATTGGAGGAAAGGCACCCCCCCCCCCACTCAATATAGGCAGAGACTTGCAGAGCTGTTTCATGAATAGTTCAGCGCTCTGCTAATCTATTTATAGCAACCTCCCATGACACAAATTTCAGGCTGGTTTTATCACAGTTAACGGAGAGCTTGTCAGAAGTTATCAGGCTGATAACAGAAGAACAGAGCAGGAGACAGCCACATGACTCAGTGCTTTGAAGGGAGATAAGAAAATATGTGCCCAGCGCAAATTTCATGAATCGGGTTTACATCCGCTTTAAGAGAAGTAAAGAAATCTTTTTTTTTTTTTTTTTTTTTTTAGATTCATACTTGCCTAGGTGGATGCAGCATCGGTCCGATGCGCAATCTGTCCCCCGGCGCCTCTGCACTGAAAATTGAGCGATCGAACACCACCGATCATTCTGTTTTTTGAGCTGTAGACTGTCAGTCACCGCTCCCTGGTTTGCTCCCTCCTTGCTCATTGGAGCGCTGAGCTGTGGAGGGGGCGGAGCGCCATCTCAGGCTCTCAGCAGCTCGCTGATAGGCTGAGACGGGTGTCAGTCCAGGCACCTGGCAGATCCAGACTTCCATTGTCGGGATGACGCGGTGCCTGGACTGACATCCGTGAAGACAGCAGAGAGCGGACTACTTCTGCAAAAAGGTTGTAAGAGGGCCCCTAGCAGTGTCTCGTTTAGCCAGTTCCCACACCAGGGGGACCATGGCACATGAGGGGTTTGAATTGCTGATCCTTTAGCTTGCTGGGGAACGCAACACCATCTTGCGACCACAGCGCCCCCTGGTTTTGCTTGGCTGCATCTCCCAAACTGCATACAACCCCATATCAACTTTTTGAGATGGGGACAAGGGACACCTGTTAGCAAAAGTGTATAGGTATAGGACACCCCCCGCCACACACCCTTAAAGGAGAATTATAAAAATTAAAATTTTAGCAATTTAGAAATTGGATGAAAGGTTTAGCACTGGTAAACACTTTTTGAAAGATAAATGGTGCGTTTTATATACATCAGACCAAAATGAGGGACTTTGTTCGAAATCAGGGACAGTTGGGAACTATGTACAACCCTACAGTCCATAGGTAACTGAACCGGCTCACCTGTATTAGAAAGGAGATTTAGAGCACATTTCTTCTAGCCTCTCTTATCCATTTCAGAACAGCAGCAGAATGCTCCTCTTTCCCTCTCTTGCTCTTATGGCCTCAGGATGTCATTCCGGTCACAAGCTAAGCTATATTCAGGCTCTCTAGGATATGCTAACCCTTTGTACTAAATTAGGCATAACACTCATCCCAGCTTACCCAGTAACAGAATGTCCAGTCTGGAAACTTGCTTTTAAGAAAAGCTTTACTCAACAGCCGTTCCTCTACATAGTCCAGCTAATGGCATACCAAATCCTTTTCATAGAAAGACACATTCTCCTGCATAGAGGGATTCGCTGCTAGTATTCTGAGTCTAGGAAAACTACCTTCACAGTCGTTCATCCTGAGGCCCATAGAGGGAAACCAAATGGCTATCTTAAACCAAGAACAGGAGTCCTTCGTGGCTATTTCTTCCCATGCACCATACCCTACTAGCAGATTCTCCCCAACTATTTATACCCTAGCCAAGGAGAGGAAGTCCTGCCCAGACTGGTTGGAGGAAGGGGGAGGCCACCATAAGGGCTGAATTGCACATACTTTGCTCTCTAAAAAGTGTTCCGCGTTCAGATCGCTCCCCAGAGAGCATTTGAAAGCTGGCGTGGAGGCATTGTATCGCCTCCTTACCACCTGCTTTAACCCCTTGAACCCTGCACTAGTGTGCCCCAACCGCATGCACTGCACGGAGTTGCAGAGCGACCCTATTCATTTTGCAGTAATGCGCTCTGAAAGTGACAGGTATAATTCCTGCCACAGCCACCACATGTGTACAACCCTGGCCGTTGCCTTTGCAGCTAAAGGGGGTAGCAGTTGGGGGGTGGTAAAAGCAAGACTCAACGGCTAGGTTTTACTACCCCCAACCGCGCGTGTGAATGAGCCCTAAAATGGACACTAATACCTTCTTTACAAGGTCACCCTGTAAGAGATTAAAGTGATGGCTCTGTTTCTTCCGCTGCCTGTGACACGGAATGCGATTCAACTGCGGAAAAAAACATCCTCTGAAATTGACACTTCTGGGAACCCTGATTTGCTGTGTTCCTGCAGTGCTCTATGGTTTCTTCCATGAATCCCTGTGTCACTACAAAACACAAGAGGTTGGTGAGAGGGGACACCACAAATTGAAATTCTTAGAGGTTCTGGCTTCAGAAGACACTTCAGTGGAGGATTTCTCTACAACGAAGCAGAATTCAGCGAAGCAAACAGCAAGAGAGGTGAGTATTCACTGATTTATTTTTTTTTCTACAGGGTCAGCTTTCTGGTGGAACTTTATGACCTTGCATAATTGTGCAGCTGATTACTTTACCAAAAATTGTAAGACCCTTTTTAGGGGTTAACATGTGATGTTATAGTTATTACTAAGGTGCTATAATGGAGAAATAATGTGGCCCCTCAAAGACATACTGTATTAAACAAATATTTTTAGACCACTGTTTCATTTGAGCTTGACACACCTTTTCCTTTAGAAAGTTGATTTATGTTGCACAAATTAATTCCTGAATCTGCTGTATCTCCAGGGCCCTATCATGGGTCCCAGTGGGTCCACTGGTCCCAGGCAGCACTTTGAGAGAGCAGAAAATTGAATCATGGCTGCCTCTCCTCCTCTTTTATTTACCCAGAAAATTGACAACCCCGATTTTTTTTTTTTTTTTTTTTCCAGAAATTTTGTGTGTCATAACTGACCCCTGGACCACTCTGCCAGCCCCTATACTACCCTAGCCTGTCTATATACTAACCTAGCCTGTCTATATACTACCCCAAGCTGGCCATATACTACCCTAACCTGTCCATATACTACCCTAGCCCGTCCCTTGGAATTGAACATAATGGTATGTCATATAATTTACATATAGACAAGGTGCTGTTGCATGTAAATCTGACTTCCTGATAAATTTAATTTTAGTTTTAATTATCATGATATAAAATAATGGATATAGAGGCCTTTCGGTGGGTGTGATTTTTTTTTTGGGGGGGGGGGCGGCATTTCATTCTTGGACCCAGGCAGCACAATGTCTTGGGCCAGCCCTGTGTATATATATATATAATTTTTTTTTTTTTTTTTTTTTTTATCTAGGATGGATTTGCCACATAACAGGAGAGGTAGACAGACAATAGACAGGAATCAGAATAGTTGGTAATATTTCACGGAGAGAGCAGCAACACTTCCAGAAGACGCAGAAGAGGAGACACGATCGTTTCCATATTTGGCAGGAAGTGCAGCGCATGGCAGTTGTGTTGTGCTTATGCTTCCTGCACACATTCTCTTTCTTTGGGTTGGACTTGTATACATAGTTTAAAAAATAAACACTGAACAGATTTGCCACGTTAGCACAACGAATAGCTTATTATAGAAATAGATAGGTTGGGCCAACTGTGTAGGAACGTATGATGAAAATTCCAGAGTAGTTTGATAAAGTAGAAAAACAAATATTACAATCTCTAGCTGGGCAGAGACCTTGAGACATTTACCAGCCTCATAACAGACTGTTCTGCTGGAATTAGAGATGAACAAACCAATTCCAGCACACTGGGGCTGGACCCAGATTGCAGCATTTTGCTTAATGCAAACGTGAGAATTACAACAAAACAAATTGTAGCCCATGGGACTTTAAATGAGGTGAGCATAGAAAGGACAATTAATGTATATAAAGTAAACATGGTTTGTAAATTTATTAAAAGTATATGACATACAGTATCTCACAAAAGTGAGTACACCCCTCACATTTTTGTAAATATTTTATTATATCTTTTCATGTGACAACACTGAAGAAATTACACTTTGCTACAATGTAAAGTAGTGAGTGTACAGCTTGTATAATCGTGTCAATTTGCTGTCCCCTCAAAATAACTCAACACAGCCATTAATGTCTAAACCGCTGGCAACAAAAGTGAGTACACCCCTAAGTGAAAATGTCCAAATTGGGCCCAGTTGGCCATTTTCCCTCCCCGATGTCATGTGACTCATTAGTGTTACAAGTTCTCAGGTGTGAATGGGGCGCGGGTGTGGTAAATTTGGTGTTATCGTTCTCACTCTTTCATACTTGTCCTTTGACGTTCAACATGGCACCTCATGGCAAAAAACTCTCTAAGGATCTGAAAAAAAGAATTGTTTCTCTACATAAAGATGGCCTAGGCCAGTGATGGCGAACCTTGGCACCCCAGATGTTTTGGAACTACATTTCCCATGATGCTCCACTACACTGCAGAGTGCATGAGCATCATGGGAAATGTAGTTCCAAAACATCTGGGGTGCCAAGGTTCGCCATCACTGGCCTAGGCTATAAGAAGATTGCCAGGACCCTGAAACTGAGCTGCAGCATGGTGGCCAAGACCATACAGCAGTTTAACAGGACAGGTTCCACTCAGAACAGGCCTTGCCATGGTCCACTAAAGGAATTGAGTGCACATACTCAGCATCATATCCAGAGGTTGTCTTTGGGAAATAGACATATGAGTGCTGTCTTTGTTGCTGCAGAGGTTGAAGGGGTGAGGGGGTCAGCCTGTCAGTGCTCAGACCATACGCTACACACTGCATCAAATTGGTCTGCATGGCTGTCGTCCCAGAAGAAAGCCTGTTCTAAAGATGATGCATAAGAAAGCCCACAAACAGTTTGCTGAAGACAAGCAGACTAAGGACATGGATTACTGGAACCATGTCCTGTGGTCTGATGAGACCAAGATAAACTTATTTGGTTCAGATGGTGTCAAGTGTGTGTGGCGGCAACCAGGCGAGGAGTACAAAGACAAGTGTGTCTTGCCTACAGTGGCGGTGGGTGTGTCATGGTCTGGGGCTGCATGAGTGCTACCGGCACTGGGGAGCTACAGTTCATTGAGGAAACCATGAATGCCAACATTTACTGTGACACACTGAGGCAGAGCATGATCCCCTCCCTTCAGAGACTGGGCCGCAGGGCAGTATTCCAACATGATAACCCCAAACACACCTCCAAGACGACCACTGCCTTGCTAAAGAAGCTGAGGGTAAAGGTGATGGACTGGCCAAGCATGTCTCCAGATCTAAACCCTATTGAGCATCTGTGGGGCATTTTCAAACGGAAGGTGGAGGAGCGCAAGGTCTCTAACATCCACCATCTCTGTGATGTCGTCATGGAGGAGTGGAAGAGGACTCCAGTGGCAACTTGTAAAGCTCTGGTGAACTCCATGCCCAAAAGGGTTAAAGCAGTGCTGGAAAATAATGGTGGCCACACAAAATATTGACACTTTGGGCCCAATTTGAACATTTTCACTTAGGGGTGTACTCCCTTTTTTTTTTTTGCCAGCGGTTTAGACATTAATGGCTGTGTGTTGAGTTATTTTGAGGGGACAGCAAATTTACACTGTTATACAAGCTGTAGATTCACTACTTTACATTGTAGCAAAGTGTAATTTCTTCAGTGTTGTCACATGAAAAGATATAATAAAATATTTACAAAAATGTGAGGGGTGTACTCACTTTTGTGAGATACTGTACATCTGTAAAATACATAGACATAGGTGCCAAGCCAATTTGGTAATAGCATTGTACAAAAGTGCTTAAAATACATTGGCATGGGTTATAATAATTGATATGAAATGATACACAAGCATCTTTAAAACTCACTTCTTCAGGAGTATATGTATGTGCAGTGTATCTAAAAAGTGAAATGTCAATTAGAAGTGTACAGTGCCTTGAAAAAGTATTCATACCCCTTGCATTTTCTACATTTTGTCATGTTACAACCAAAAACGTAAATGTATTTTACTTTTTCAACACAAATTGACACATAATTGTGAAGGGGAAGAACAATTATAAATGGTTTTCAACATTTTTTACAAATAAATATGTGAAAAGTGTGGCGTGCATTTGTATTCAGCCCCCCTGAGTCAATATTTTGTAGAACCACCTTTTGCTACAATTACAGCTGCAAGTCTTTTTTGGGGATGTCTCTACAAGCTTTGCACATCTAGAGTGAAATTTTTGCCTATTCTTCTTTGCAAAATAGCTCAAGCTCCGTCAGATTGGATGGAGGGCATCTGTGAACAGCAATTTTCTCTGCTCTAGCTTCTTGGTGTTGTGGGACATTTGCTGCATACGCCCCCTCCTCTCACAGTATGCAGAGCAGGCCCTGCTACCAGACATTGTCCGCCACTCCCGACGCTGCTATTTGTTGCTTTGCCCGCCAGTGAAGTGCTTCAGTGGAGACCTACTGCACCTTCCGGCTCCTGCCTGCTTTTAACATAAGTGTCTTTTACACAGCGTGCCTGTGCAACAGCAGGACCAGAGCTGAAAGGTGCAGCGGATCTGCACCAAAGATAGCGGTTGGTTGGTAGTTGTTTCAGAGGCACACTGCTTTTCTGATGGAGAGGCAAATGTGGGGAGTTCTGAGGCAACTCAAAAAAGTGGGAGGGGGTACTAAGAGGGACATAAATGTGTGTGGGGGGGTTGCTTTGAGGGGGACACAGATATGCATGGGGGGCTCTAAGGGGGACACATATGTGCATGGTGGGCTCTGAGGGGGGACACGTGCATGGGGGGGGCTCTGAGGGGGACACAGATATGCAGGCTGGGGCTCTGAAGGGAACACAAATGTGCATCAGGGGGCTCTGAGGGAGGCAGATGTGCATGGAAGGGGCTCTGAGGGGAACACAGACATGCTTGGGGGGCTCAAATGTGTATCAGGGGGCCGTGAGGGGGGCACAAATGTGCAAGGGGTTATATGAGAGGGGCTCTGGGGGGGGGGGGGGGAAATGTGCATGAGGCTGTGATGGGGACACACATGTGTGTGAAGGGGGTCTATGAAAGACACAAATAGGGAGGCTCTGAAAGGGACACAAATGTGTGGGAGGCTATGATGGGGACACAAATGTGTGGGAGGCTATAATGGCGACACAAATGTGTGGGGAAACCCTGATGGGGACACTAATTTGCAGGGAGTCTCTGATGGAAACACAAATGTGTGCAGGGCTCTGATGGGGACACAAATGTGTGGGGGGCTCTGATGGAAACACAAATGTGTGGGGGGCTCTGATGGAAACACAAATGTGTGGGGGGGGGCTCTGATGGGCACACAAATGTGTGCGGGGCTCACATGGGGACACAAATGTGTGGGGGGCTCTGATGGGAACACAAATGTGTGGGGGGCTCTGATGTGGACACCAATTTGCGGGGAGACTATGATGAGGACACACATGTGTTGGGGGCTATGATGGGGACATAAATGTGTGGGAAGACTGACAGGAACAAAAATGTAAGGCCAATGCGCACTGGAAGTTTAGTCCCAGCACATGAGGCTCCTGCATTTAGGTGTGGGCGGAGTATAAAGGAGCACCACCCAGCATCGCTGCCGGCTGCCTGTCCAATTCTTTCCTATTCTGCTGCTGCTGCGGGTCATTTATAAATAAATTTAAATTTTTTTCGGCCCGCGAATATGTGTAAAATATACAATGTGGCCCTCGAAGTGAAAAATTTGGAGACCCCTGATCTAAACCATTCGATTGTAGCTCTGACTGTATGTTTAGGGTTGTTGTCCTGCTGGAAGGTGAACCTCCACCCCAGTCTCAAGTCTTTCACAGACTCTAACAGGTTTTCTTTTAAGATTGCCCTGTATTTGGCTCCATCTATCATCCCATCATCTCTGACCAGCTTCCCTATCCCTGCCTAAGAAAAGCATCCCCACAACATGATGCTGTCACCACCATGTTTCACGTTGAGGATAGTGTGTTCAGGTTCATGTGCTAGTTTTCTGCCACACAGCATTTTACTTTTAGGCCAAAAAGTAAAAATTTGGTCTCATCTAACCAGAGCACCTTCTTCCACATGTTGCTGTGTCCCCCACATGGCTTCTTGCAAATTGCAAACAGGACTTCTTATGGTTTTCTTCTTCAATGGCTTTCCTCTTACCACTCTTCCATAAAGGCCAGATTTGTGGAGTGCACGACTAATAGTTGTCCTGTGGACAGATTCTCCCGCCTGAGCTGTGGATCTCTGCAGCTCCTCCAGAGTTACCATGGGCCTCTTGGCTGCTTCTCCGATTAATACTCTCCTTGCTCAGCCCTTCAGTTTAGGTGGACGGCAATGGCTTGGTAGGTTTGCAGTTGTGCCATACTATTTCCATTTTTGGATGATGGATTGAACAGTGCTCTGTGAGATGTTTAAAGCTTGGGATATTTTTTATAACCTAACCCTGCTTTACACTTCTCTACAACCCTATCCCTGACATGTCTGGTGTGTTCCTTGGCCTTCATGATGCTGTTTGTTCACTAAGGTTCTCTAACAAACCTCTACTAGTTAGATGACTTCTGAAGGCAATTGGCTCCACTAGATTTATCAGAGGAAAGGGGGGCTGAATATAAATGCACGCCACATTTGTCAGATATTTATTTGTAAAGAAAATTGAAAACCATTCATCATTTTCCTTCCACTTCACAATTATGTGCCACTTTTATCACATACAATTCCAATAAGATCCATTTACATGTTTTGGTTGTAATATAACAAAATGTGGAAAATGTCAAGGGGTATGAATACTTTTTCAAGGCACTGTATATGGAATTAGACACACCAGGAAGAAACTGGTTTCCCCATGACTAAGCCCCGGGGGCGGAGTGAAACACGTTGGGGCCTTTGACGAGTCGGTGTCCAGGCTGAGGTTGCCACTGCATTCATTGCAGTAGGACACCATAGATGTGCGACTTCCAGGGGTTACCCTTCCTTTCTCTAACCTTTGTAGGAGCCAGGATGGGCTCCATTCCCTGTCAGCACTCTAGCAGCAGCTGCGGATGCACTGTCCACATAACCCCTCCCTATCGAGCCTGAGCAGCCCACACATTTTTCCCAAGCCACAGGAAACTGTGGTTGGCAGTCTGTAGACCCGAAGTGGTGCAGGGTGGCACCCATGGGATCAACCTTGGATGCAACAGTGAGAAGCTAGAATATGCAAGTGCAGGTAACTATCAGGATCAGAGATATCATCACGGTTGACCAGCATGGACAAGGTTAGTAGCACAACAGTCCTTCCTTTAAATAGGGAACTTGGCGCCATTCCTGAGATTAGGTGCATGTGGGCATGCACCAATGCTTGCAGATGTGCATGTAACAAGTGTGCACATGCAGATGCACCACTGTGTAAATGCACACTAGTTACTGGCAAGAGTCCCTACGTTGGCGTGCTGGCGTATGCACACAACTGTTACCTTCCTAAAACATGTTAGTGCAGAAAATTGTTTGGGCCAGCTTGCTTAAACAAACTAGTTAAACAGTAAACCTGGAGATGAGCTTTAAGATCTTCAAAATAAGCCTCTTAGCCAATGACACCACAAAGCTATTCCCTCCCTTGTTATCTCTCACCTCGACTATTGCAACTTTCTTCTCGCTTGCCTTCTTTTTCACAGGATATATTACCTTCATTCTATGATGAATGCTGCTTCCAGATTCATCCACCTTACCAACCGCTCAGTGTCCGCCACCTCTCTCTACCGATACCTCCATTGGCCTTCATTCACTCAATGAACATAATGTAGAATACTAACAACATACTAAGCCATCCACAACTCTGCCTCAGCTACATAACCAACCTTGTCTTAATATATCACCTAAACCACCCTCTCCACTCCTTCAAGACCTCCAGTTCTCTATCTCCCTTGTCACCTCCACCCATGCTTGTCTCCAGGACTTCTCCAGAGACCCACACATCCTCCGGAACTCCCTTCCCCAATATGTATGGCTATCTTCTTCTCCATCCTCCTTAAGATGATCTCTGAAAATGCATCTTTTCAGGGAAGCCTATTTGGACTCTACCTAACAACTGGAATTTTATTTTCTCCATCAACTCATCTCCACAAGTATTATCTCTTTTTCATAGAAAAACGAAAAAAGTACTCTTGCGCACTGGTGTGTTAGCTAAAAAAGTTCAAGAAGGACTATGGACTTCGGCTTTGCTGCTCTCGAAGGATGGGATTATCCTAATAGTGAAAAACAAAGAAAGAAACAAGAGAGCGCACCAGCCTAGCGCATTATCCTTAGCAAGTTTAATGAATTGAAAACAAGGTAAAAAGCTACTCACAAAAGTCGCAGGTAAAATTGCATATCGAACGCACAAAGGCAATAGTTCCAGTGGTAGGCAGCTGTCCAGGTCCCAGGAGGGAGGCACACGGACCGCCGCTGGCTTACGCGTTTCAAAGGTTTGACCTTCTTCCTCAGAGCCTTAGTGGTGGCAGTCTCCTGCCGACTTTTTATATACACATGTTAGGCTGAAGCAGACTGATCAGGTTGGTATCGGGACTCCTCCCTTAATTGATGGGCGGTCCTCTGGGGGAGGGAGGGAAGGGGGGGTTGTGTGTTATGGATCTTGGCTAGGTGAACATTGTTGAAGGGCCATACCATATTGATTTATTGATTTCATTACATAATTAATTGGTGTACTTCCATATCCATTAATGTTATCGCTAATACAATTAGTCTAACACACAATGGGTGAGCTGATAGGGTCGTACCAGTAGTTACCCATACACAATTTGCTCTTTTACCCTTGCATTCTTATATCACATAGATGATACAGAGTAATGTGCAGTGATCAGAGGGTTAGGAATATGAGAAAGGGGGGTGTACCTTATCATCTGTAGATCTAATGCCATCTCCTCTGCTCGAGTGCGTTTGTCTTCTGCAGGGGCTGTGTCTGTGTGGGCTGCCATTGCTGACACGTTCGCTCCTGTGCCCCATGGAACTGGGTGGAACGCACGCCGCCGATTAACTTCCGGGTTGCGGTCCACAGGGCGGAAGTGCGGTCGTGATGTCACATCCCGTGCGCCATACGGCGCCTGGGATGTGACTCAATAGAGTAAACAGTGGCCTCCATCTTGCTGTAGGCACAGATAGAGGTCAAAGTTAGACTGATAGCGTCTGACTTCGACTAAAAAGAGAGTTAGACTAATTGAACTATTGCCTTTGTGCGTTCGATATGCAATTTTACCTGCGACTTTTGTGAGTAGCTTTTTACCTTGTTTTCAATTCATTAAACTTGCTAAGGATAATGCGCTAGGCTGGTGCGCTCTCTTGTTTCTTTCTTTGATTATCTCTTTTTCACTCTTTGTTATATTGCAGCCATTTGCTAAATTCATTTAAGTTCATTTTTTTCCTCATTAATATAAACACAGCACCCCATATTGACAGAAAAACACAGAATTGTTGACATTTTTGCAGATTTATTAAAAAAAGAAAAACTGAAATATCACATGGTCCTAAGTATTCAGACCCTTTGCCGTGACACTCATATATTTAACTCAGGTGTTGTCCATTTCTTCTGATCATCCTTGACATGGTTCTACACCTTCATTTGAGTCCAGCTGTGTTTGATTATACTGATTGGACTTGATTAGGAAAGCCACACACCTGTCTATTTAAGACCTTACATCTCACAGTGCATGTCAGAGCAAATGAGAATAATAAGGTCAAAGGAACTGCCTGAAGAGCTCAGAGACAGAACTGTGGCAAGGCACAGATCTGGCGAAGGTTACAAAACATTTCTGCTGCACTTAAGGTTCCTAAGAGCACAGTGGCCTCCATAATCCTTAAATGGAAGACATTTGGGACAACCAGAACCCTTCCTAGAGCTGGCCGTCTGGCCAAACGGAGCTATCGGGGGAGAAGAGCCTTGGTGAGAGAGGTAAAGAAGAACCCAAAGATCACTGTGGCTGAGCTCCAGAGATGCAGTCGGGAGATGGGAGAAAGTTGTAGAAAGTCAACCATCACTGCAGCCCTCCACCAGTTGGGGGTTTATGGCAGAGTGGCCCGACGGAAGCCTCTCCTCAGTGCAAGACACATGAAAGCCCGCATGGAGTTTGATAAAAAACACCTGAAGGACTCCAAGATGGTGAGAAATAAGATTCTCTGGTCTGATGTGACCTAGTTAGAACTTTTTGGCATTAATTCTAATCGGTATGTGTGGGGAAAACCAGGCACTGCTCATCACCTGTCCAATACAGTCCCAACAGTGAAGCATGGTGGTGGCAGCATTATGCTGCGGGGGCGTTTTTCAACTGCAGGGACAGGACGACTGGTTACAATCGAGGGAAAGATGAATGCGGCCAAGTGCAGGGATAACCTGGACGAAAACCTTCTCCAGAGTGCTCAGGACCTCAGACTGGGCCGAAGGTTTACCTTCCAACAAGACAATGACCCTAAGCACACAGCTAAAATAACGAAGGAGTGGCTTCACAACAACTCTGTGACTGTTCTTGAATGGTCCAGCCAGAGCCCTGACTTAAACCCAATTGAGCATCTCTGGAGAGACCTAAAAATGGCTGTCCACCAACGTTTACCATCCAACCTGACAGAACTGGAGAGGATCTGCAAGGGGAATGGCAGAGGATCCCCAAATCCAGGTGTGAAAAACTTGTTGCATCTTTTCCAAAAAGACTAATGGCTGTATTAGATCAAAAGGGTGATTCTACTAAATACTGAGCAAAGGGTCTGAATACTTAGAACCATGTGATATTTCAGTTTTTCTTTTTAAATAAATCTGCAGAAATGTCAACAATTCTGTATTTTCCTGTCAATATGGGGTGCTGTGTTTACATTAATGAGGAAAAAAATGAACTTAAATGATCTTAGTAAATGGCTGCAATATAACAAAGAGTGAAAAATTTAAGGGGGTCTGAATACTTTCCGTCCCCACTGTATATAACTAGCCAGTCCCGTTTATAATGGTGGCTGTCTTTTTTTTCTTTTGGGGGGGCAGCAAACAGCCTCCCTTCTCCCTCGGTCGGTGGCGGCAAACACATACACAAGAGTGGGGTAAGGTTAGGTTTAAAGTCTGTTAGTAAAGCTGGCCATAGATGGAACGAAATTTGTCTGGTTTAGCAGGAACCTGCCAAATTTAGCTTAATCTATGGGCGGTCTGGTTGTACTGAAATCAATCTATCGAATGACTTTAGTAAAACCAGCCTGTCTGGTTTTTTTTCCCGTACGATCACTGTGGCTGGCTATAGCCGGCCACAGTGATCATTGTATTCTGACAGCGTGGAAACCTCTCACTGTCAGATTATAAAGGTGAAGCGGAAGGGGCTGACTGTGTTGATGGGGAAATCAAGTGTATTTCTTTCCTTCAATCTGTTGTTGAAGGGAAGAAAATGGCATGATGTATGGCCAACCTTAGACCCCATACACACTATTAGATTTTCTGCAGCTTTTTGTCTTCATATTTACCTAAACCATATAATATGAGGTCAAACCTTAAGAGTTTCTATTTGTATGCAATCAGGCAGGCCCTTGCACTACATGGTTTTGGTAAATCTGAAGATAAAAATCTGCAGAAAATCTAATAGTGTGTTTGGGGCCTTAGAAAGCACTAAAGCCTCGTACACGCAATACAATTGTTGGCAGGGGATTGTCTGTTGACAGACTGTCCTAAAATCTTACCGTTAGTACGCTCCTTTTGACAATTGTTGTCCAACTTTTGGCCAACAAATGTTGGATGACAGGCTAGTAAATTTTTGGCGGATAATGGTTTGACGTCAGATTTTTGGATGGTCAGTACACAAATCCGTCAAAAGTACAAACATGCATGCTCGGAAACAATGTTTACCAAACACAAAATTAGCAGAAGGAACCCAAAAGGTGGCGCTCAAGAGCTGAAATTCCTCGTAGTACATGACTATGTTCATGTTTGTGGCACGACAATTGTGTAACGTTAGTATGCAAGACAAGATCCTGGCACACGTCCTTTTGACAAAAATCAGAACAAAAATATTACAGCGCACACATGCAAAAAAGACATTTGCCTCCAGCAAGGCTAGTTTAAAACACCTAAACATTTTTTAAAAAATGTTAAAAAAATATGGGCATTTGGTCACACCATATTGCTATATGGTGCTAAGCCCACTTACTGCGACAAAGTACCCCATGATTAGTGGGTCCTACACTATCCATGGATTGGGAGATCCTGCTTCTCTGAACCATGAGAGCAATACACTCTTCTAAATGGGAGAACTTTGAGGTCTCCACCCATGACACAAGTGGACACTAATGAGAGGTACTTAATGAGGGAGTGGGGGTGCTCTTCACCCAAAAGGAGTTGGTCAGAATCCATACAATATAAACAAACAAAATATTTGGGGGGAACACCCTAAAAATGCATTAAAGATGGTGCAGCCATAAGACCATACAGCTGACTAATCATGGGGTACTTTGTCACAGTTAGACCCCTTTCACACTGGGGCGGTTTGCAGGCGGTATTGCGCTAAAAATACCGCCTGCAAACCGCCCCTAAACAGCCTCCGCTGTTTGTTCAGTGTGAAAGGCCGAGGGCTTTCACACTGAAGCGGTGCGCAGGCAGGACGGTGAAAAAAGTCCTGCAAACCGCTTTTTTGGAGCGGTGAAGGAGCGGTGTATTCACCGCTCCTTCACCGCTCCTGCCCATTGAAATCAATGGGACAGCGCGGCTATACCGCGGCTATAGCCGCGCTGTACGAGAGATTTTAACCCTTTTTCGGCCGCCAGCGGGGGTTAAAACCGCACCGCTAGCTACCGAATACCGCTGCAAGAAGGACGGTACAGCAGCGCTAAAAATAGCGCTGTTGTACCGCCGACGCCCCCACCGCCCCAGTGTGAAAGGGGCCTAAGTGGGCTTAGCACCATATAGCAATATGGTGTGACCAAATCCCCATATTTTTTGATAAATGTTTTTTGAAAATGTTTAGGTGTTTTTAAACTAGCCTTGCTGGAGGTAAATGTCTTTTTTGCATGTGTGCACTGTAATATTTTTGTTCTGCTGTATGGTCTTATGGCTGCACCATCTTTAATGCATCTTTTGTTTTGTTCGACAAAAATCAGATGCTCGGTTGGCGAACAATCGTACTGCGTGTACAGTAAAACTGGCCATAGATGGATAGAATTTTGAACTGAAATTCTTATGTACAAAAATTCTCAGAACGTTCAACTGTCATTCAAAAGATTTCCTTTGCTTTTTAACATATGATTTTGGAATGAATGGACTTTACCAAGCAAAAACCACATACACTGTTACAAATTTGTTTGTTCAAGAAACATTTTCCATCCTGCTCCTTCGAATTTTCTCGTCACTGAGGTAAAAAATGAACGTCGATTTGACCCACTGATTAGGAAAACAAACTTTCTTAGAACATTCTTTTCCTAAGAATTTTTCATTTGAAATCATGCCCATCTAGGGCCAGCTTTAGGAGAGGCCTACTTTCCTGATAGCCCCTGTTTATTCAAATGTGTGGAAATTAAAGTTGAACTCCAGCCAAACAACTAAATGCACAGTTGAAGTGCAAGTATGTGAACTGTTTTAGCTGCCAAATTCAGACCCACTCATTATTCAACAGTGAACCAATTTATTATTAGGGCCAGTTCACACCATAGAAACGCAGTTCAGGTACATTCCAGATGCTTTTCTGCATGCACATTTTTGATACTTTTTTGGTGCGTTTTTGATGCAGTTTAGTGCATTTTCCCCCCTCTTTTTTCTTAACCTTAATTAAGGACGTGTGTTCCAGTGCATTTTTGGTGCAATTAGGTGCGTTCCAGTGCGTTTTTTGTGCTTTTAGGTGCATTCCAGTACAGTCCAGTGCAGGAAAAATGCAGCATGTTCTACTTTTTTTCTGGAACAGGAACACACTGGAACTGCAAGCACTGGTGTGAACTATTATTATTATTTTACAGGTTTCATATAGCGCCAACAGTTTGCGCAGGCTATGCCATTGGAAACCATACAACCTACTTTCCATGCGTTTTTGATGCAGAAAAAAATGGCACTGGACAGCATCTGGTGTGAACTGGCCCTTAGGGTGCCTTGCTATCCGAGGCCTATGGGGCTGTGTGTTTCTACTGGTGTGCACAGAGTAGGGAGACACAGCTCTAGTCCCTATATGGAAGGGTGGCTCCATAGGAAGCTTTAAGAGAAAGGAGACACCCTGAAACAGGAAACCCGGGGCAGTGATCATGGCACCAGCTTAAACTGGAACGTAAGCAAGGAATTAAAGATAAAGAGGCTGAAAACTACAGTAAGTAACTAAATCAGCTGCTGAAAGGTTTTTTTTTTTTTTTAGGTTTCAGTTATGCAAATCAGTCAGCTACACGACTTTAGCAAATACAGTATGCATTATTTTTTCACTGCTTCCAAACAATGACAGGTCAGGTAGGAACTATGACATCAGTGCTAAAAAGAACAAAGCCTGAACTTTGTACTGTTTCTGCTGAGTGGTTGGTGTGCGAGTCTTAGATAAATACATCTCGCTTACTCATAACCATGTGCCTTTTCAGTTAGTCATGCTTTGAAATGATTTTTCAGAGACCGTTACCATTATAAGCACACATACTTGCCATATCAAATAACAGGATTCGGATGTTAAGTGACATTGAAAGTGTTAGGCTAGCCAAGGCAGACATTTCAGTAGATTGGATCACACTCCGTCTTTTTGTCATGAGTGCTCCAGTGGTTAATGCGGAATGAAACTCCCCAATACACTCACCTCCACCTTCCATCAATGGGGCAGTTGCTGTCATCTTCCCCCTGGGTGCTGGATTTTCAGCCTCTTGATTAGCTGGCGCAGGATGATGCCGTCCGGCGTGTTTGCATGGGAGTCAGTCTATCCAGCACAGCTGGAGTGTGCCAGAAATTAACATTGAGCTGCACATATGCAGCTCAGTATACATTTCACTAGAAAATTGCATGCAGGCAGGTAAGTGTATTATTGCAAAAGAGACATAGTGTGTCTCTACTAAAATATAGAACTGCCTGCTCTTTTCCAAAAGTTAGGATTAGTTCCGCACTTACTTTCCTAGGTTAACCCAAATGTTTTATGAAGAAGAGATTTGTCAACTACCAGCCCTTAGCAACCGATGATGTCATCGGTTGGTAAGACACAGGTGGGTGGCTTAGACAGCTTTCACTTTTGCCAGCAAAAGTACAGATAACAGCAAATAACAGATAACAGATAACAGAGAGCCCGAAGGAGGGACACAGCTTAAAGTTTTGCTAAACCCGGGACCCTGCATTCACTATATCTGGTCTCCCACAGTACACAGAACATGGAAATGCAATTATTTTAGTAAAAATAAACTGCTACATACCTTTTCTCGTCAGCAGTCTTGTGACTTCTATCAATGTCTGGTTAAAGCTTGTAGGAGGAGTTTTCATTCTTTACTGCCTGTCCTATGAGGCTGCACGACCCCTGACCTTCTGTTTGGACAGTCCTGATTAGCCCACTGCTGATCACATGCACCCTCCCAAGAAAAAAAAAAAACTAGCAATACACAGCAAACTGAGCATGTGCAGAGTGGCTCCAAAGGCTATGTTCTATCAAGAGATGAATTGGGGACTGTGGAAGAAGGGGAGGATCAGAGAAAACAGGATCCAACAGCCTTTTTACACAATGCAGAGGATTAAACACTTAGGTTCGACAGTAAGTATAACAAGCATGCTTTACTGCATATACAGATTGATTTTATTGTTCTAGGTTTAATAACACTTTAACACAGTAAACCTTTCATGGTCAGACTGTACAGGGCTTTGTGTCATTTTGACCAGGCACCCTGGTTGAAAAACCTTGAACTAGAGGATTCCAGGAAGTAAATACTACATGAGTCATTTGCCTTTACTCAAGATGGCCATGGCCAGAAATTTTGGGGTGGGGGTGGGGGGGGTCAAAGTGATTTCTCAACAAAATAAAGCATGGAGACATGGATGGATGGGGGGGGGGGGTTTGCTTTGTATATTAAAAATGAATTAAATAGTGTTTTTGGTTTGTGGTGTTGAAATGTCATGTAGTTCCACTTTATTTGCCGTCTGCCCACCATCAAATGATAGAGGGACAGTACGGCTCTCGTTCTGGGTGGATGTCATATGATGGTGCACCTGGATGGGTGGCTGCGCCGTGTTGCTAGGACACTGCGTGACCCCGATCTCTGTAAAGAGCTGTTGATGTGGCTCTTTAACCATGTGATTGGCTGTGTCCAATCACAGCTGGTCACATGTAAATACAGGAAGTACCGGTAATCGACTCTCATTGCCTTACACTGACAGAGTGTGTGCAGAGGAGAGCCGATCAGTGGCATCTCCTCAAAGGTGAGAACAGGGCATGTAATCAGGGCACTGATCATCAGTGCCCTGATTATATTAAAGCCCCAGAAGTGCAACCAATCAATGCCCATGAGTGCCCATCAGAGACACAAATCAGTGCCCATTACTGGTGCCAGTCAGTGCTGCCTTTTAGTGCCCATCAATTCCTACTGGTGCTGCTCATCAGTACCCATAAGTGCCACCTTATCAGTGCCTATCAGTGCCGTCTATCAGTGCCCATCAGTGCAGCATAATAGTGCCTCCTCATCAGTGCCCATCAGTGCCGCCTCCTCAGCACACATCAGTGAAGGAGAAAAATTACTTATTTACAAAATTTGCTGACAGAAACTAAGAAACTTTTTTTTTTTCAACATTTTCGGTCCTTTTTTTATAAAAAATAAAAAACCCAGCAGTGTTTAAATACCACCAAAAGAAAGCTCTGTGTGAAGAAAATAATAAAAAATCATTTGGGTACAGCGTAGCATGACCACGCAATTGTCATTCAAAGTGCGACAGCGCTGAAAGCTGAAAAATGGCCTGGGCAGGAAGGGGGTGAAATTGCCCACTATTGAAGTGGAAGTTCGCTGGGAAAAGGACACTTCGGGAGTATCAATTTCCTTGGTCCCCTAAGTAGTTTAGGTTCCTTTCTCTGTCCTCCACTAATTATAGAATATAGTAGTGACATGGAGGCCAGAAGGAGAAGGCAACAAGAGCTGTGGGGGACTCAGGGGATTGGCAGACATTTGCCATTAGATTTCATTTCACAGCATCAGAGTGGGGCTCAGCAACAGGACAGGTATTTATAGTCTTTTACAGGTAGAGCATGGCTGAGTTTGTTTTGTACAGTATAACGACAGAGCCACTTTACGCTATCTATTCTAAATGTGGCTAAAAAAAATTGACAGTCTTTTTACTGGACTTTTATATGTTTTGTCTTCACAAAGAAAAATATCCCACTCTTCACAATCGCCCCTTATTCATGTCATCAGTTTTCAGCAGCATCTATAAATCTGTGCAACTATTTTCAAGGATGAAACACACAAAAGGAAAAATTAGAACCAAAATATCTGATGAACGTCTTGAGAATTGCTACTACAGCCGTAGCCAAAATTTTTCAGACTGATACATATGTTAATTTTCACAAAGTCTGCTTCTTCAGTGTTTTTAGATCTTTTTGTCAGATGTTGCTATGGTATACTGAATAATTACAAGCATTTTATGTGTCAAAAGCTTTTATTGATAATTACATTAAGTTAATGCACAGTGTCAATATTTGCACTGTTGACCCTTCTTTTTCAAGACCTTTGCAATTGGTCCTGGCATGCTGTCAATCAACTTCTTGGCCACATCTTGACTGATGGCAGTCCATTCTTGCATAATCAATGCTTGGAGTTTGTCAGAATTTGTGGAGTTTTTTTTGTTCACCCGCCTCTTTAGGATTGACCACAAGTTCTCAATGGGATTAAGGTCTGGGGAGTTTCCTGGCCATGGACCCAAAATTTCAATGTTTTATTCCCCAAGACACTTAGTTATCACTTTTGCCTTATAGCAAGGTGCTCCATCATGCTGGAAAAGGCACTGTTCCTCACCAAACTGTTCTTGGATGGTTGGAAGAAGTTGCTCTCTGAGTATATTTTTGTTCCATTCTTTATTCATGGTTGTGTTCTTAGCCAAAATTGTGAATAAACCAACTCCCTTGGTTGAGAAGCAACCCCACACATGAATGGTCTCAGGATGCTTTACTGCTGGCATGACACAGGACTGATGGTAGCACTCACCTTCTCTTCTCCGGACAAGGTTTTTTTTTTTGCTGCCCTTCTTGACTCAGGCCATCCTCCAAAAGTCTTCTCCTCACTTTGCATGCAGATACACTCACATCTGCCTGCTGCCATTCCTGAGCAAGCTCTGCACTGGTGGTGCCCTGATCCTGCAGCTGAATCAACTGTCGCTTGCTTCACTTCCTTGGGCTCCCTGAAACCTTCTTCACAAATGCAGTGGAAATGTTTTTTTATGAGATTAAAGTGATTGTAAAGGCTCACTTTTTTATTTTTTAAATAACAAACATGTTATACTTACCTCCTCTGTGCAGTTGATTTTGCACAGAACAGCCTGGATCCTCCTCTTCTCAGGTCCCTCTTCTGCTCTCCTGGCCCCTCCCTCCTTTGAGTGCCCCTCAGCCAGCAGCTTGCTACAGGGGGCACCCAAGCAGAGTCAGGGCTCCGTCTATCCATTCAGACACGGAGCACCAACCTGGCCCCACCCCCTCTCCCCTGACTTGCTGACTGACTTTGACTGACAGCCGTGGGAGCCAAAGGCGCTGCTCTGTCTCAGCCAAGCAGGAGGAGTGTCCTGGATGGCTAAGGGGATCATGGACATCACTGGAGAGAGAAGGTTCTCAGGTAGGTAATTAGGGGGGTGCTGGAAGGGCTGCTACACACAGAAGGTTTCTTTTTATCATAATGCATAGAATGCATTAAGATAACCTTCTGCCGTTAAAACTCCTTTAAGTTAATGTGGTACAGGAAGGTCAAATGGTTGGACACTCTTGCTGTAGACTAATAGGCCTCTTTCACACAGGCGGCTGTTTTGTCACTGTTAAAAGCATGTTTTGTTATTTTGAAATTCCAAGACTCCAGGCACAGCAATCACTTGTACATTGCGATCAGAAGTGTTTACGTGCGTTTACGTGCGGCTGCGTTTAGCTGCGGTGGAACACTTTTGCCATTTCTGATGTGCTTCCTGTTGTTTTTCTTTCCTTGTTGCCGCATCTATCAGCAGGTTAAATAGTACACTGCGATTACCTGCAGTTATGTACAGATAGCTGCGCTAAATCGGTCCTGGACGCAGTCAAATTTATTTTTTCTAACCGCACAAAACCCCATGTAACAAAACTGTTGCTGAACGCAGTGTGTGAATGGGGCCATAGGAAAGCATTGTGTGAGTTTAGGTGCGATAGATAACTTCATCTATCCGCAGCTAAAAGCTGAATGTGTTTTTATGGCCTAAACCCATTGTAATATAACCATACAGAGTATGTAAACAGCTGTGTAAAACTGTTGTTCTATATAAATAGCTGTAATACATAAATAAATTAAATGACCACTGTTCTTTCTGAGTAGCAAAATGCAAGAATTTTAAAATCCAGATCGGTTGTACTCAAAGTTGTATTTGTGCAGCAAGTCTGCCCCCTTGTGGCCCTCAGAAGAAAAAAACAATGAATTCTGTGCTTGCACAAATGTATGAATGCCATTTTATCCTATTCCAAGAATATTAAAACTTATTCTGCTTTTAAATATTAATAATAACTACACGATTTTGTTTTTACTTTTAAAGGTTTACAGCAGTACAGTGGCTAGCACTTCCGCCTAGCAGCACTAGGGTCATCGATTGAGTCCCAACCACAGCACTACCTGAACGGTGTTTGAATGTTCTCCCTGTGCCTGCGTGAATTTCCTCCTGATACTTTGGTTTCCTCTCACACTCTAAAAACATGCTGGTAGATGAATATTAATTCGCTATTGTCACACAACTGGGTGGGCTCTGCGCCCTACGCTCACCCTTTTTTTATGTCAATTAGAGCCTCAGGCTCTAATCATGTGCTTCTAAAAAAAAAAAACTCCATTGGAATCCATGCGTCTGGTGCCCTGCATGTAGATTAGAGGCCAGGCGCAAGAATTAGGGGGCGGCGCCCCGGCGCCCCATATGGACGGGCCGCTACTGGTAGGCAGTTCACCAGAGGTGAGCATTAACCACTTCAGCCCTGGAAAAATTTACCCTCTTCCTGACCAGAGCACTTTTTGCGATTCGGCACTGCGTCGGTTTAACTGGCAACTGCACGGTCGTGCGACGTGGCTCCCAAACAAAATTGACGTCCTTTTTTTTTCTCACAAATAGAGCTTTCTTTTGGTGGTATTTGATCACCTCTGCGGTTTTTATTTTTTGCGCTATAAACAAAAAAATAACGACAATTTTGAAAAAAAACGCATTATTTTTTACTTTTTGCTAGAATAAATATCCCCAAAAAATCATTAAAAAAACATTTTTTTTCCTCAGTTTAGGCCCTTACGTATTCTTCTACATATTTTTGGTAAAAAAAAATCGCAATAAGCGTTTATTGATTGGTTTGCGCAAAATTTATAGCGTTTACAAAATAGGGGATAGTTTTATGGCATTTTTATTAATAATTTTTTTTTACTAGTAATGGCGGCGATCAGCGTTTTTTATTGTGACTGCGACATTATGGCGGACACATCGGACATTTTTGACACCTATTTGGGACCATTGTCATTTATACAGCAATCAGTGCTATAAAAATGCACTGATTCCTGTGTTAATGACACTGGCAGTGAAGGGGTTAACCACTAGGGGGCGGGGAGGGGTTAAGTCAGTACTAGGGAGTGATTTCTAACTGTAGGGGGGATGGGCTAGCTGTGACACGTCACTGATCTCTGCTCCCGATGACAGGGAGCAGAGATCAGTGACACTGTCACTAGGCAGAACGGGGAGATGCTTGTTTACATCAGCATCTCCCCGTTCGTCCTCTCTGTGAGGTGATCGCAGGTATCCCCGCGGCATTCGAGTCTGTGGAACCCGCGACCTGACTCACGGAGCTCCCGGCCAGCGCGCGTGCGCGCCGCCGGCGACGCACACGCAATGGCACGGCGGGAAATTCAATGGGACTTACAGGTATGCCCATTTGCCAAGCCATGCCATTCTGTCAACGTACATCGGCGTGCGCCGGTGGGAAAGTGGTTAAAGAGTACAATTGCAGTCAAACAGTGTTACGAGGACTGCCATAATCAGTAAGGTACATGTACAATAAGGTAAAACAAAAGCAGAGGATTGTCCATAACTGATAGAACAAGCAGAGCAACGCGAACAATGCAGGGTACATAAAAAAGGGTTTTAATTAAAAGTAGAAGTGCACTTTTAGACTTAGTCTTACCCAGCCTACCTAGCCCCCTTGATCTTAATAACCCAGGCACCCTGCCTCAAATGCATACCTAACCTGAATCTGACAGCCACAGCCAGCCGCAATGTTTATATTCCTTGGCAGAATTCTTTCTGGCTGTGCCTGTGCAATGGGTCCTAATGAACTGCTATAGGGCTATTTTCAAATGCAGAAGACAAGACCCATGAGGACCCAAGGCTATATACTGTTTCAAAAAAATTAAAGGAACACTTTTTAATCAGAGCATAGCATCAAGTCAATTAAACTCCTGGGATATTGAGTTGGTCAGTTAAGTAGCAGAGGGGGTTGTTAATCAGTTTCAGCTGCTTTAGTGTTAATGAAATTAACAACAGGCGCACTAGATGGGCAACAATGAGAGGACCCCCAAAACCGGAATGGTTTTACAGGTGGAGGCCACTGACATTTTTTTCCCTACTCATATTTTCTGACTGTTTTTCACTAGTTTTGCATTTCGCTAGGGGTCAGTGTCACTACTGGTAGCATGAGGTAATACCTGGACCCTATAGATGCACAGGCAGTCCAACTCCTTCAGGATAGCACATCAATACGTGCCATTGCCAGAAGGTTTGCTGCGTCTCCCAGCACAGTCTCAAGAGCATTGAGGAGATTCCAGGAGACAGGCATTTACACTAGGAGAGCCGGACAGGGCCATAGAAGGTCCTTAACCCATCAGCAGGACTGGTATCTGATCCTTTGTGCAAGGAAGAACAGGATGAGCACTGCCAGAGCCCTACAAAATGACCTTCTGCGGGCCACTGGTGTGAATGTCTCTGACCAAACAATCAGAAACAGACTTCATGAGGGTGGCCCGAGGGGCCAAAGTCCTCTTGTGGGTCCTGAGCTCAATTGGCTTTTGCCAATGAACACCAGTATTGGCAGGCCTGCCACTGACTCCCTGTGTTTTTCACAGATGAGAGCAGCTTCACCATGAGCACGTGACAGAGGTGAAAGGGTCCTGAGAAGCCATGGAAACTGTTATACTGCCTGTAACATCGTTCAGCATGACCAGTTTGGTGGTGGGTCAGTGATGGTCTGGGGAAGCATATTCATGGAGGGACACACAGACCTCTAAAGGCTAAACAATGGCACCCTGACTGCCATTAGGTATCGTGATGAAATCCTTTGACACATTGTCAGACGCTATGCTGGTGCAGTGAGTCCTGGGTTCCTCGTAGTTCACGACAAAGCCCAGCGTCATGTGGCAAGAGTATACAGCCAGTTCCTGGAGGATGAAGGAATTGATACTAATGAATGACCCCCACGCTCATCTGACCTATACCCAGTAAAACACCTCTGGGACATTATGTTTCAGTCCTTCCAACACCTCCAGGTTGCACCTCAGTCTGTTCAGGAGCTCAGTGATGCCCTGGTCCAGATCTGGGAGGAAATACCCCAGCACACCATCCGTCGTCTCATTAGGAGCATGCTCCAATGTTGTCAGGCATGCATACAAGCATGTGGGGGCCAAACTACTCAGTACCGTTTTGAGAAATAGCTGCATCATTTCTTCACTTTGATTTTCAGGCTGTCTTTGAATTCAGCCCTCTGTAGGTTGAGAATTTTCATTTCCATCAAACGATGTGGCATCCTTTCGTCCTTCCTAACACACTACCCATTCTATATCAGTATAGATATCCAGCATGATATTTTTCCAGATCTGATGAGTTTTCAAAGTGTTCCTTACATTTTTTGAGCAGTCTATATTTGAGGAATTATAAGCTTAGACCAGGGATCTCCAAACTTTCTAAACAAATGGCCAGTTTACTACTGTTCTTCAGACTTTAGGAGGGCCAGACTGTGGCCTGTGGGAGTAGAAAATGCCCCAGCATCAGTGAACCATAGAAAACACAAAGAGTTACAGCAGAAAAAAGACCCAGTGGTCCATTGAGTCCACCCCATTTTTTTGTACTGATAAATATATATATATATATATATATATATATATATATATATATATACACATACATATATATATATATATTAAACTTTATAGTATAGATTTGTGTTTCTCCCAAGCATGTTTGAATCCACTTACCGTTGACTGGCTTACTGCCTCTGCTGGTAGTTTTTCCAAGCATCAACTACTCTTTCAGTAAAATAATACTTTTTAAGATTAGTTTTGAACTTCCCCCCTGCTGGTTTGAGGTCATGTCCCTGTGTTTTTGGTTTCATATGGGGGCAGAAAAGTGGCTAAGT
The DNA here is from genome assembly GCF_042186555.1 of Aquarana catesbeiana. NCBI lineage: Eukaryota > Metazoa > Chordata > Amphibia > Anura > Ranidae > Aquarana > Aquarana catesbeiana. Next base: position 659,514,004 of record NC_133325.1, on the reverse strand, counting down.
GGTTAGCACTTCCGCCTAGCAGCAGTAGGGTTGTCGGTTTAAATCCTAACCACAGCACTGCCTGCCTGGAGTTTGCATGTTCTCCCTGTGCCTGCGTGGGTTTTCCTGCAACGCACCAAAAGACATGCTGGTAGGTTAATTGGCTTCTGTCTATATTGGCCCTAGTTTGAATGTGAATTAGGTCCTTAGATTGTAAGCTCCTTGAGGGCATGGACAGATTTGAATGTACAATATATACGTAAAGTCCTGCATAATTTGACAGCACTATACAAGTACCAAAAATAAAATATTAAAGCGGAGTTCCACCCAAATTTTGAACAATATCTGTATGTATTCTCTTCCTTGCCTAGATGCTGACATGCCGTTTAAAAAAATTTAAATCGCTGTAATTACCTTTTTATATTTCTATTCTTCTTTGCACTTCCTGGTTCTCCTCCCGTGGGAGTAGGCGTGTTTCTAGCCTCTCCCAGACTTCTGGGAGCTAGTCTCAGGCTTCCCAGGATGCCACTGAGCACGTGTGGGAACGAGCAGTGAATGCTGGGAGCACAGCATTCACCACATCCAGGAAATAAATGCTTGTGGGCTTCAAATGCCCACAATGAAGATGGAAACCGCCTGCAGTGAATAATATAAGTTATTCTTTCCGACGAAATCTGACACAGGCGGACATATTACACACAATATGTGAGTATGTAATGCTGAGAAGAAAAGTTTGTGAATGAACTCAAAAAAAAAAAAAGGATAGATAGGTGGACCCCCGCTTTAAAAATACTGCCCTTCTGAACCTTATTCACTCCCTTTATTTAAGGTCTGGTCCACACCTATGCATTTTTAGTGCCTTTTCAGTTTTGCAGAAACAACTACCGTCCATTTAACATGGTTTCCTATGGGTCACGTTTACATCTGTGCATTTTATGGAAAGGGCCAGGGACCAGCAGGTTGTGTTTTTGGTTCCATAGACTTCAATGTATCAAAAACATGTATTGAAAAAGGGAAAATGCACCTGGAATATGTATCAACTGCAACCTGCATAGGTGTGAACCAGGCCTAAAGGTTTCAGTCATATCTTCCCTTTCCCTTCTTTCCTCCAGGCTGTACATATTGGTTCCTGAAGTCTCTCCTGGTTTTATCCAATAGACGTTTCACAATTTTTGTTGCTTGTCTCTGGACTCGCTCTATCCTATCAATATGGTCACCGTATTCTACGTTCAGTTAAACTAAAGATCTATATAGGGGAACGAGGCCTCCTTCCTCCTGCTGCTGATCCCTCTAGTGATGCATTCTAGAATTCTATTCTCTTTTTCCACTGCCTGGTTACACCGTTTGCTCATTTTGCAAGCATCTGAAGTAAGTATCCCTGAGGCTGGGTTATGGAGACGGTTCACATAACTCCGCAGCAGGTCCGGTGCGTTTTGCAGAAAAATGCTGTGCGTCTTTTGGTCCATTTCGGGTGTGAATTCAGTCCAAAATTCGATCTGATATCGGACCTGAAACGGTGAACCAGCAGGCACCGGACCCTTGCTGTGAGCCGCATATGGCTCATATGTGAACCGAGCCTCAATCTTTTTCCTCTGTAGTGCTGCCCAACACTCTACCCCCAATGTTGTGCTCTGTCAAAGGGATTCTTTTTCCCCTAGGTGCATTATTTTACATTTAGAAACATTGAACTGCAGTCTCCACTGCTTTTATCAATCTTCCAGCAATGCCAAATCATGTTCCATGTTTCAGACACCTCCAGGGATATCAACCCTATTACACACCTTTGTATCATCAGCAAAAAGACACATCTTACTCACCAAGCCGTTAGTTATATTACTCACAAACAGTTTATATTCAGGATTCCCTTCTGAATGAACTCTATTTACAACAACACACTGGTATCTATCCTTTAGCCAACTGCATATCCAGTGAACCACCCAAGGGTGAAGTTTTAGCTTGTACAACTTTTGTATTAGATCATTATATGGAACTGTATCAAATGCCTTGCTGTAATCAAGATATGATATGTCCACAGAACCACCCTGGTCCAAAACATTAGTGATACAGTCAACAAAATTCAATAAGATCAGTCCGACATGATCTGCCCTCAGTAAAGCCATGCTGCTTTGGGCCTAGCAAATTGTTGTTTTAAGTGATCAATGACCTTTCTTTTTAGTGGTAATTCCATCAAATCAAATTCCATCAACCTGACTAAAACAGCCGTTATGCAGCGTACACATGGTCGGACTCTTCGACCGGACGAGTCCGGCGGACAATCCGATCGTGTGGGGGCTTCATCGGACCTTCAGCTGACTTTTCCAGTTGAAAATCTGACGGACTTTAGATTTGGAACATGCTTCAAATCTTTACGTCGTAACTCCGCCGGACCCAGAAATCCGCTCGTCTGTGTGCTAGTCCAACGGAGAAAATCCGACGCTAGGGCAGCTATTGGCTACTGGCTATCAACTTCCTTATTTTAGTCCGGTGTACGTCATCACATACGAATCCGTCGGACTTTGGTATGATCGTGTGTAGGCAAGTCCGTTCGTTAAAAAGTCCGTCGGAAGTCCGTCAAAAGTCCGTTGAAAGTCCGTCAGACTAGTCCGGTCGAAAAGTCAGACCGTATGTACACGGCATTAAGCTCACTGGCCTGTAATTGCCAGTTTTACCTTGCTGCCCTTCTTATGGATAGGTACAATAATATGTCATGGGGAGCGTCTCCTGTTAGAAGAGATTGATTAAAAAGATCTGTTAAAGAATGTTACCCCAACATTTCATATCCCTGATATGTGCCTGCTGTACCATGTACTTGTATGAAAAAGTATCCCGTTCCCTTTGTATTGCTTCCTTTATGTGAAATCCCTGGTGTCCCTCCACTTTCCTATTAAAAACTAACCACACTAAGCAAGAGAACACACTGGTCAGTTCTTTGTGTTGGAAAATCAGTGTGCTCTCCTCCAATGATCAGACTTGTCCTGACACCCCTCCCCCCCACCACAGCCTTTCACTGGGAAGACTAGTGTCCTAAAATATAGTAAAAAAATAAAAGAAAAAACTGCTGCGCCAACTCAATCGTGTCAAGCAGCCAACACTAACAGTTAGACAAATTGTGTATAAGGATAAGAAAATAAAAAGTGTAGCGCTATATTTAAGTAAAGAACGCTTACATATATAAAAATAACCAAAAAAGTGAACATCAGTGTAATTCACCCATATTTAAACTTGGAATTTAACCAATACTATAAATGAAGCATAGAGGAAAAAGGCCTTATAACAGCACCTGTGAAAATAAAAATAAAAAATACAATCTAAGAATAATATTTCTTTTAAACGTGTGGTTGTGTTAAAACTGTCCCATAGAACCATAAACACCAATATTAACGTGTACAAATGACCCATGTGTCATTACCTAAAGTCTGATCAGGAAGAATACATTACTAATGGAAACGTCTGGAAATGTGCATTTAGACAAGAAAAATTGCTTCTGAAACTGTCGTTGTCCGTGCTGCCTCACTCCCTCTATATTTGTGCCAACTGCTGCCGGGACCTACAGTATAGATTCCCATAGGTGTCTCCCCTCGAGCGCGATCCCTCTTGGAACCACAACAAGCAGCCATTCAGAGCGTCGCACACTCAGGCAGTAAATGCATCCAAGTGAGCGATTACCGGAAGAGGATCCTATTGGACAATCTAACACGCTCTCTCATCTGAGTGGACCTGATTCCATCATTGAAGATTGTAAGTCGTGAGGCCTTCCATAAGCTCCCACCACAGACCGGAGACAGCTTTAACCCTACCGTATAAACGGTGAAAGCCTATATGACTCACCGCCAACGGCCAGTGAGTCCACCGTTTCTGGTAAGGGCATTTTATTTACTCCCCCCTCTTATTGAATATAAGAAGAATTACTCTGGATGTGAATATATATTGGTGTGTGATCTGCATATAAGCCCTGTGACCATCTCCACGCTTGGATGAACTGTTCAAACCCCAGAGATTTACTCTGAATCCCATTTATTTTTATGGGTCATTTGTACACGTTAATATTGGTGTTTATGGTTCTATGGGACAGTTTTAACACAACCACACGTTTAAAAGAAATATTATTCTTAGATTGTATTTTTTATTTTTATTTTCACAGGTGCTGTTATAAGGCCTTTTTCCTCTATGCTTGATTTATAGTATTGGTTAAATTCCAAGTTTACACATGGGTGAATTACACTGATGTTCACTTTTTTGGTTATTTTTATATATGTAAGCGTTCTTTACTTAAATATAGCGCTACACTTTTTATTTTCTTAAGACTAGTGTCCTGCATTTCTCTTTCCCCCAGCTCTTATGAAGAGAACAGAATGTGATCACTTATTTTAAAAAAAAAGCAAAAAAGGTATTTATAAGGCTATTTTTAGATATCTATACACAAATGTTTGCCTTTTTATTTCTATTTTAAACTTAATGGGTTGTTTATAAAGTGAGGGTTTATGATCACTTTTTTGGTCCAACTATACCTTGAAGAACTCTGGGACGAGCATCAGGACCCATATCTTTATTAAGCTTTAACCAAGCCAGTTTTTCTGTTACCACAGTCTCTAGAAATCTTGAAAATGTACCATCATTACCAGAACCAATATGATCCCCCAGCTTGTTATCGTTAGTACAATTTATTTCTGAGAAGACTGAACTAATTATTTAAATGGTTTGCTACATCCAGGGCTCCTTAAACATAAGTGTTGTGCCCATATTAGTGATCCCATTGTATTTTCCCTTCCATCACTAATGTACCTAAAAAATGTTTTGTCTAATTTCTTAATAGATCCATTCCCCCTCTTTCTGTGCTTTGGCAGCACTGATAAAGCGTTGCCCTCCTTTTGTCTCGTTTTATACACTTCTCTGTCAGCTACACTTTGTTTCCTTGAATTTCCTTTACTATCCTACTTTCCACTTTAGTGAACCATATTGTTTTTTTTACCCTTACTAATTTTCCTGACATATAATCTAATTGTCTTCAAGTTTGTAGACTTTAATAGTGCCCACTAATTACTGATTTCTGTCGTTTTACTCCAACCTTTTATTTTTTTTTAGAAATTTCCCCATTTCAGCAAAATTTGTCCGTATGAAATTCAAAACTTTTTTTTTTTGTATATGAATTTTCAGTTCTTGTTTTAATATCAGAGACCTTGGTGGTCACCCTTGATGTAGAACCCAAAATTGATCCCACCTGAACATCAAACAATCAATCCCAAACATGTACATAAACCATCAAAAGGTGGCTTTTTTGAGGCTCGGTTCACACCTAAACCGGCCGCGAATCACACAGCAACGCTGTCTGTCCCTGTTCTCCGTTTCAGGGATGAATCAGGGCAGAATCTTTGCCTAAATTTGGCCCTGAAACGGAGCCAAAGACGCACAGCGTTTCTGTGCAGTGCGCTCCACAGCTGCAACAGATAGATGTGAACCTGCTCCATAGGGAGCCAGTCACATTCTCCTGCTATGTGAATTACCACGATGATCACGATGATCGCTCCCGCCCCCGCGACGATCAGATTTGTTCCAGAACCGATCAGTCTTCAGGTCCAGGCCAATGATTTCTGGCAAATTAAATGCTTCCCTTGCCTGTAAGTGTAAAAACAGGCAGGGGAAGTGATGTCATTTCCCCTCGTGGAATCCTTTTCGGTTCCGGAGAGAGGACATCTAACTGTGAGTTGCACTAACACTACACTAACACCAGTACACGTAGGCACACATTTCACCCCCCAATCGCCCCCAGTTAACCCCTTCACTCCCTGTCACAGTGTCACCAATTGTAGTTTTCAGATTTTTCACGGATCACTGCATTGGTGTCACTTGTGACTCTAATCAGCATTAGGGCAGTTAGTAGTAGGCCCAGGTAGTTTTAGGGTACCCCTCCAATAAAGGTTTAACCCCTTGATCGCCCCCCACTTAACCCTGTCACCCATGTCACTAATATAGTGTACAGATCTTTATTCTGCTCGTCATATTAGTGTCACTGGTTAGCCAGTTAGTTTCACCGTCAGGTTTTTATAGCGTCAGGTACCCACATATATTACCTAATAAAGGTTTTAACCCCCTGATTGCCCCCTAGTTAACCCTTTCACCCCGTCACCAGTGATCACCGTATTAGTGTCAGGGGTGACGCTGGTTAGTTTGTTTTTTATAGCGTCAGGGTACCCGACGTATATTACCCAATAAAGGTTTAACCCCCTGATCACCCAGCAGGTGACATTTTAGCATCAGTCAGTTCCAGGCAGCGTCAGATTAGTGCCAGTAGCGCTAACCCCCACGTACGCACCATACACCTCCCTTACTAGATAGTGTCTTAACGAATCAATATCTTTGATCTGATCAGTACTATATTAGCGTCCCCAGTAGTTTAGGGTTCCCAAAAACGCAGCGTTAGTGGGATCAGCCCAGATACCTGCTAGCACCTGCATTTAGCCACTCCACCCAGCCCAGCCCACCCAAGTGCAGTATCAATTGATCACTGTCACTTATACAACACACATAACTGCAGTGTTCGCATGGTCAGGCCTGATTCCTGCGAACGCTAACAGTTTTTTTTGGTAGCGATTGAAGCAGGCTCTGACAATCAGGTGCTCTTTTTGCCTGTGAGTCGCATTAGTTGTACCTATAAATTTAGAGGCCAAAATGTCCAATCAGAGGCACACTAGGGAAGAGGCCTACACGTTGCTGAGCATGACAGATGAGAGCGAAGTGGAAGTCACCCATCTGTCAGATTCAGCCTCAGTATACGAACTGGTAGACAGTAGTGGCACCCTGACAGATAGCTCTACCATTGGAGTAGTGCTAAGGTCAAGCGTACCCGACCCCGTTCTTCACAAGCATGCCAGTTTTTATTCACTCGTCAGGCGTACGCTCTCGTATGGAGCAGAGAGCCAATACTAGTGCCGTTCATCCTTCTGGTGAACTGGCAAGCACCTAGTACATCCTGAGCGTACATCCAGCACTGCAGTATCACGTGGTGATGTGGCGAGTCCCATAAGTGCAATTCAAGTTGGTGCGGTGGCTAGTACAAGTAGTGTCCCGCAGCCACCAAGAAGACAAAGACAGGCCCATCGAGCCCATAGTGCCCTTGCTGCAAAATATGCCAATCCTAATTGGGAGCCCACCACTTCTGCAGCACCCGTACTTCCCCCATTCACTGGCCAAACCGGAATTCAGGTGGATTTTTCAGTTGATTTTACGTCACTTGATTTTTATTCGCTGTTTTTCACGGAAGATCTCTATAGATCTATTGTGGACTAAAGCAATTTGTATGCTGGTCAATCCATCGCCACTAATCCCCAGTTGACCCTTGCCAGAGATTGGAAACCTTTTACGGTTTCCAAATTTAAGACCTTTCTGGGCCTATCCCTCCTCATGGGCATAACTAAAAAAAGTGAGTTGCAGTCATATTGGTCCACTGAACCAATTCACCATATGCCCATGTCCATGTGTTCTCTGCTTCCATGACCAGGACACGATACAAGCAGATCTTGCGGTTCATGTATTTCAATGACAATGAACTCTGTCCTCCTTGGGGTGACCCTGGATACGATCGGCTCCACAAAATTCGGCCCCTCGTAAACCACTTCAACCAAAAGTTTGCAGCCTTGTTTACTCCCGATCAAGTTGTGTGCATTGATGAGTCCCTGATTAAGTTTTCTGGCTGCTTATTATTCAAACAGTATCTTCCCAGCAAGCTTGCCAGATATGGGGTGAAGATGTATAAGCATTGTGACAGGGCAACAGGTTATACATATATTTTTATGGTTTATGAGGGAAGAGATAGTCACGTGGAGCCCGAGAACTGCCCAGACTACATAGGGAGCACTGGCAAGATTGTTTGGGACTTGGTGTCCCCCTATATTTGGAAAGGGGTACCACTTGTACATGGACAATTATTACACAAGCGTGCCACTTTTTAGACACTCGTTTGATCATGCAATTGGCGCATGTGGCACCGTGCTATCTAATTGCCGGGGCTTCCCCCAACGGCTTGTAGAATCCCGACTTAGACTGGTGGAGAGAGCCTGCTTGAGAAGTAATAATTTGCTTGCAGTTAAGTGGAAGGATAATTGGAATGTTTTTGCTCTGTCCTCCCTTCACACAGATACGACCAAATTCCGACGACGACTAGTGTTGGAGAGAAACCTCTCTGTGTCCACGAATACAACCTTAATATGGGGGGGTGGACCTCAATGACCAGTTGATGGCGCCGTACTTAATTGCCCGTAAGGCCAGACGCTGGTACAAAAAAGTGTTTGTATACCTATTTCAATTGGCTCGGCTGAACGCTTATGTGCTATACAAAAGTGCCAGGATGAACTGGATCCTTCCTTAAATTCCAGGAAGAGATCATTACAGCCCTTCTGTTTCCAGACCGTGCTGTGGCCCAACTTCCCAATCCAAATGCAGTGAGCCGGCTGCATGAGAGGCATTTTTCCATATGTCCTCCCTGGTACCTCTACCCAATGATCACCCCAAAGAAGATGTGTCTGTGGAAAACGGGGATATAGGCGTGACACCCGCTATTATTTTCCCTCTTGTCCTGGTTAACCTGGTCTTTGCATCAGTGAATGTTTCAAACACTACCCCACACTAGCGGAGAGAGACCCAAACGCTACCACACACTAGCAGAGAGAGAATCGTTACAGTTACAAGTAAAAGTAAGATAAATAAATAAATAATTTTAGTTTTACCTTTTATCTAAAATAAAAAAAGCCAAAAATTGTTTTCATTTTATTGTTCTTCTCTCGTATTCTCCATCTATTGTTCTGCTCTGTTTTACTGTATTTTTTAACTGCAATGTTTTATTGTTACTATGTTTTATCATGTTTGCTTTTCAGGTATGTAATTCTTTTTATACTTTACTGTTTTATTGTTAACCATTATTTTTAGGTACGCCATTCAGCTGCAGCACTGATTTATTTATCTTGACAGCAACAGCGTTTGCTCTCACAATACGTAAATCAGCGATTCCAGTGCTGTAGGATGTGATTTCACCACAACAGTTAAAATAATAATAATAAAAAAAAGAGCATATATATGCCGAAGCACGGGGGCAGGGGTGGAGGGACGAATTGCGCCCATGCTTCGGCATATATTTTTACTCTTTTTTTGGCACAGATTGTTGTTTTATTGAGTTAATGTTTTATTGTTACCATTTTGTTTTTCTGGTGTACCATTCAGCTGCAGCACTGATTTATTAATCTTGACAGCAACAGCGTTTGCTCTCACAATACGGAAATCACCTACTCCAGCCATGTAGGAGGTTATTTCACCACCACAGTTAAAAAAAAACCCCCAAAAAATGGTGCATGTATGCCCATCATTAGAAGTGGGTGGATGCAGGGCGGTATTCCAATGGTGGGCATACCCACCGATCAATCTTTTTTTCGTTAAGCTAACAGGCTGCATGAAAAAAAGAACATTACAATGTATGCACAACAAGGACCAGCAATGTACTGATATGTTGCTGGACTTTGAGCGGTTATATCCGAATGATGCCTGCAGGTTTAGGCATCATCTTGGTATTGTTCTTTTCAGGCAGCGGTCGGCTTTCATGTAAAAGCAATCCTAGCAGCTAATTAGGCGCTAGACTGCTTTTACAAGCAGTGGGAGGGAACATCCTCCCCCATCGTCTTCCATGGTTTTCTCAGGCGCTCCTGTCCCAGGGTAACCTGAGAATGCAGCCGGTGGTTCCACCAGCTGACCATAGAGCTGATCGAGGACCAGAATGGTTCAAATCATCTCTATGGCCTAAGAAATCGGAAGCTACGAGCATTTCCTGACTTTGATTTTGCTGGATATAAACAACGCCATTGGGAAAGCAACTTATCACACCGATCTAGGTGTGGCCAGATGCTTTGAGAGCAGAGGAGAGATCTAGAGTCTAATAGACCCCAATTTTTTTTTTTTTTTAAGGAGTACCTGTCACTACCTATTGCTATCATAGGGGATATTTACATTCCTTGTGATAACAATAAAAATTATAAAGAAAAAAAATATGAAAGGAACAGTGTAAAAATAAAAAAGCAAAATAAATATTTTTTTTTTTGCTTTTTTATTTTATTTTTACACCGTTCTTCATTTTCTTTTTTTTATCATTTTTATTGTTATCACGGGGAGTGTAAATATCCCCTATGATAGCAATAGGTAGTGACAGGTACTCATGTTAAAAAAAGATTAGATCTCTCCTCTGCCCTCAGAGATCAGTGTGATAATATGCTTTCCCAATGGCGCTGTTTATATGCTTGTAGCTTCCGGCCATAGAGATGATTGTGTGTGTAATTAATAAAATATATATATATTAAATTGAATAAAAAAAAAAAAAGCACCCCTGCCCCCCCCCCCCCCCCCCCCCGTTCAAAGGTGAATGCAAGTGTCAGTCTCGTGTCATATGTAAACAGCAATTGCACCATGCATGTGAGGTATCACTGCGAACGTCAGTTTTAGCAGTAGACCTCTGTAAATCTAAAGTGGTAACCTGTAAAGGCTTTTAAAAATGTATGTATGTTTGCACGGATGTGCGCAATTTTAAAGCATGTCGTGTTTGGTATCTATGTACTCGGCTTAGGATCGTCTTTTATATCTTACCAAACATTTGGGTGATATAGTGTATTTTAGTGCATTCCAATTCAAAAAAAGTGTTTTATTCCAAAAAAATTGCATTTGAAAAAGCGCTGCGCAAATACTGTTTTTGAAATGTTTGAAAAAAAAGTTGCAACACCCACCATTTTAATCTGTAGGGCCTTTGCTTTAATAAAAACATATAATGTTTGGGGGTTCAAAGTAATTTTCTAGCAAAAAAAAAAAATTTTTTTTGTAAACAAATAGTGTCAGAAAGGACTTTGTTTTCAAGTGGTTAGAAGAGTGGGTGATGTGTGATATAAGCTTCAAATGTTGTGCATAAAATGGCAGGACAGTTCTTTTCAATTTTCAAAACTTTGTGACAAAAAGCGAGATCGGCAAACTACTCAACATGCCTCTCAGCAAATAGCTTGGGGTGTCTACTTTCCAAAATGGGGTCATTGGGGAGGGGTTGAGCTATCTTGGCATATCAGGGCCTCCGAAACTGTGATAGGTTGTGAGGAAGTGAAATCACCATTTTACGCCCTTAGAAAGCCTAAAGGCGGTGATTGGTTTTCGGGGTCCCTTACGAGGCCAGGGTCCCAAAAGGTCTCACACATGTGGTATCCCTGTACTCAGGAGAAGCAGGCACGTGTGAGCAATATATAATTTCAGTGACAATTTTGTGTAAATTTATTTTTCTTTTTAATTTTTCAATCACAAAAAAATAAAATATTCAATGTGTTCAACATTCCTCTCAGCAAATTCCTTGGGGTGTCTACTTTCCAAGGGGGGGGGGTTGTACTGTCCTGCTGTCATAAACTAAACTTTGCGTAAATTCCAGAAAATGTACCCAAGTTTGTAGACAATATAACTTTTGTGCAAACCAATAAATATACGCTTATTGAATTTACCCGAGTAAAGAAGAAAATATTTTTTTTTCAAAATTTTCAGTCTTTCTCCGTTTATAATAGCAAAAAATAAAAACCGTGGGATGTGATCAAATACCACCAAAAGAAAGCTCTATTTGTGGGAAAAAAAAGAACGCAAATTTTGTTTGGGTACGGCATTGCATGCCCATGCAAATACCAGTTAAAGTAGCGCAGTGCCAAATTGTAAAAAGTGCTCTGGTCAGGAAGGGGGTAAAATCTTCCAGGGCTGAAGTGGTTAAAGTACAAAATTTGAGCCTGGACTCCTCATCTCCCTGCTAACTTGTACAGATGTCAACTAAACATTAACTTTATAAGATTTCATCATCCACATGCCTGGTTCACACTAGAATCTTCCTTCTTGGTGCATTTTCTTCCTTTTCTCTATTCTTTTAACTCTTATTTTAGCTTAAATGTGCGTTCCATAATACATGAATAGAGAGATATGTGTGAGATTATATATATATATATATATATATATATATATATATATATATATAATCCCTCCTGTATTGAATTATATTGTAAGTGTACTGTCTGCCCTCATGTTGTAAAGCGCTGCACAAACTGTTGGCGCTATATAAATCCTGTATTATAATAATAATATAAATTATATATATATTTTTTTATATTTATATTTTACACACACTTTTTTTTTACCCTTAATTTTTAACATTATGTTTTGTAATAATATTCTTCTTTATTGTCAAAACATGAGAAACTATTGAATGAAATGCAGCCAGATACCCGATCCCAATTTGTCAGTACTAGGTCTGGCCTATGATCTCCTTGGGCTTTTCACTAACTATTTCAGAGAAACCTCATTCCGTGCTTTCATTACATCTCTGCTCCTGCTTATTTTTGCAGTTTGAGAATTCCAAATAATGTCCGGCCTGTTGAAGTCACCCATCATTAAGTAAACAATGCCTCAGGCTTAGTGATCAATGGGAGTAGAAAAGAAAAATGATATAGAAAATAGAATAGCCCAATTATTGTTATTAGTGGAAGTATTAGTACCCCATTGGTAAGATGAACAGTGCCCCTTCATTGGCATCAGTGGAAGAATGGTGCACCATTGTTAGTATCAGTGGGAGTAAGAACACCATCATTTATATCAGTGGGAGGAATAATGTCTTGGTGTCATAGGGAGGTATTACAAGTTCACCACCTGTGGTCATTATGCACAAATCTTCAGTGAAACAAACAAACACACACGAAACTAAGGACCAGGAAGACATAAAAACACCCAGCTTTCCCCATTCTGTGCTGTTAGTCAGAAATAGGTCAAGCCAACCAGCCAAGATTCGAACCATGTATGGGCAAGCTGAATGTACCCAAGTTGATCGATCGTTTGGGTGATTAGGGCTGGCATTTTGAAACGTGCCAATGACTGGTCCAGCAGCTTGTCGGTCTGTGTTTCTTTATACTTCAAAGTAATTCAATATGAACACAACCAAAAGGTAATCTATAGCAAGCTCACCCAGAAACTTCCTAGGTGGAAAAAAGGATTTTTATAACAGCTTACCTGTAAAATCCTTTTCTTGGAGTACATCATGGGACACAGAGCCTTAAGTAATTACTTAATGTGTTATAGGCCACCTTCAGGTGATTGACACTGGTATACTCAATCCAGGAAATTCACTCCCTATATAAACACCTCCTCCTTCCAGGAGCACATTGTTTTTTGTAGCAAAGCAATATACTTAAATCACCCCAAAAAAGAGGGGAGGGACCTCTGTGTCCCATGATGTACTCCAAGAAAAGGATTTTACAGGTAAGCAGTTCTAAAAATCCTATTTTCTTTATCGTACATCACGGGACACAGAGCCTTAAGTAATTACTTAATGGGACATCCTATAGCAATGCTACTTGAGGGGAGGGAGACACAACCTGGAGGGTACCCCCCCAGACTTGAGGGCCTATACTGCTGCCTGCAGCACACTGTGCCCGAAGGTGATATTCTCATACCTCCTTACATCCACCTGATAAAATTTTGTATATGTATGCACTGAAGATCAAATTGCGGCCTTACAGATCTGAGCCATGGAGGCCTGATGACGCACTGCCCATGAAGCACTAACCGCCCTGGTAGAGTGTGCCTTAACTTGAAAAGGGGGAATCTTACCCCTTAAATCATAAGCTTGAATTATAACTTGCCAAATCCACTTAGCGACAGTGGATTTCGACACTGCCTGTCTGATCTTAGGATCCTCTGGCAGAATAAATAAGACATCAGTCTTACGAATCTGAGCAGTTGCCTTTAAATAGATTTTCACTGCTCTCACCACATCAAGACAATATAGTGACTTTTCTTCCCTGGAACATGGTTTTGGAAAAAACGATGGCGGGACAATATCTTGGTTTAGGTGGAAACCTGAGACCACTTCTGGTAAAAAAACCTGAACGAGGGCACAACACCACTCTGTCCTCATGAAAAATCAAATATGGCTCTTAACAAAAAAGAGCAGCCAATTCAGAAACTGTCCTTACTGAGGATATAGCAACCACAACTACCAACTTCCTTGTCAGAAGGACTATAGGAATATGTTGTATTGGTTCAAAAGGCTGTTTTTGTAACACAGACAAAACGAAGTTCAAGTCCCAAAGGTTCAAGGGAGGTTTGACAGGCGGATTAAGCCGCATCACCCCTTGCATAAAACCCCGGACTAAAGAATGTGTAGCAAGTGGTCTTTGAAATAAAGGCCAAGTCTCAGCTTTATCGGTCTTAACAGTACTCAAGCCAATTTCATTTCTACCCTTAATTGTAGAAAGGCAAGAATTCTGCCTATGATATATCTCCAAGGGTGCCAACCCTTGGATTCACACCAGGATTCATAAGGCCCCCCCATTCTATAATATATAGTTCTGGAAGCTAGCTTCCTTGCATTATTCAGGGTAGAGATAACTGACCCGGGAAGCCCACGTTTCTTCAGAATGTGGGTTTCATTAGCCAAGTGATTAAATTTAGAGACCGTAAGGAAGGATAGAATATCGGTCCCTGTGAAAGCAGATCTGGCCATAGTGGGAGGGGCCATGAGCCCTCCACTGCCATCTTTACAATTTCTGCATACCATGACCTTCTTGGCCATGCTGGTACCACCAGAATTACCGGCTTTCTTTCCAGCTTGATCCTGCAAAGAAGTCGAGGCAGCAACTGAAGAGGGGAGGGAAATGCATAGATCAGTGAGAACTGATCCCAAGGGGTCACCAACGCATCCACTCCGTCTGCGAGTGGATCCCTTGTTCTGGACACAAAGTTGACTAATGTCATGTTGAACCGGGATGCTAGAAGATCTTCATCCGGAGTCCCCCATCTTTGGCAAACAGCCCGAAATATGTTAGGGTGAAGAGACCATTCCCCTGGGAATAACTGCTGGCGACTCAAGTAGTCCGCCTGCCAATTCTCTACTCCCGGAATGAAGACTGCCGATAGGCACGGAACATTCCTTTCTGCCCAGGTTAGAATATGGTTCACCTCTCTCTGTGCTGAGAGACTTTTGGTGCCCCCTTGGTGATTGATATAACCCACAGCTGTGGCATGGTCGGATTGAATCCTGACAGGGCAATCCCGTAACCTGAAAGTCCAGGCCTTTAAAGCCAGACGCACTGCCCAACTCTCTAGGATATTGATGGGCAAGGTTCTTGACCACTGTCCCTGGACAGTTGTCTTTTCTAGTACTGCTCCCCAGCCTGAAAGGCTTGCATCCATCTTTACCACTTTCCAGATGACTGGTCTGAAGGATTTTCCTTTCAGCAGATTCTGGGTTAGTAACCACCAAGTGAGGCTTTTGGACACTCTTGGGGACAGCCACATTGGCAAGTCTAAAGCTTGAATTGTTTTGTTCCAAGTCAACAGGATAATGTTTTGTGACAGTCTTGAATGGAACTGGGCATAGGGAACTGCTTAGAATGAAGCCACCATGGTTCCTAGCAACCTCATGCAGAGGCGAATGGAGGGATCGCCTTTTGACCCGACTATCCGCACCAGCTCTCTTATGGAGTCGATCTTTGCCTGAGGCAAGAACACCTTTTCTGGGGCTGTGTCTATGATCAGACCCAAGTACTTCAGCCTTTTTAGCGGTATTAAGGAAGGTTTCTCTAGGTTGAGAATACAACCCAAACTTTCCAGATAACTGTAGTGCGTACGCTTTGCTCCAAACGAGCCACGACTAATCTATTAGCAATAGATCGTCTAGGTACGCTATGACTGTTATGCCCTGTGCCCTTAACATGGCTAGAGGTGGGGCCAGCACTTTTGTGAACACCCAGGGTGCTGTGGCTAGCCCAAAGGGCAGGGCTACAAACTGGAAATGCTGCTGTTCTAACTCAAACCGCAGAAACTTTTGGTGAGCGGGAAATATAGGAACATGCAGATCTGGCATCTATTGACATCAGGGATGCATAAGTTCTCCTCCTAGAAGGATAGAAACTACTGACCTGATCGTCTCTATGCGAAAGGAGCGGATCTTCAGGAACCGATCTCGATTTTTTTAGATCTAGAATGGGTCTGACATCTCCATTTGGTTTCGGTACCATAAAAAGGTTTGAATAAAACCCCAAACCTTGCTCTTTTGTGGGGATCTGTATGGTCACCCCTTGAGAAATTAATCGGTCTAGTGCCTGAAACAGAGATGGTCTTTTCTCTGGATCTTTGGGAACGCTTGACCTCAGAAAACGAGATGGTGGAAAGTCCAGAAATTCCAGCTTGTACCCCAGCGTTACCATGTTGATGACCCATCTGTCCGGAATTTCCTCTCTCCAGGCTTCTGAAAACTGCAGAAGTCTTCCCCCCACCTTGGTGAAGGGGGTTGCCTCTTCATGATGAGGCTTTAGGATTCTGCTTTGCAGGTTTCAGACAGCAGGACTTCTTTTGAGCCTGGGTCTGACAGCGGAGGCCATCACCACTGCCTAGAGGCGGAAACCCCTGGCGCAGGGGAAAGAGCCCGTTTAAATGAAGGGCGTTTATACTTTCGCTTGACTGGCAAGTACTTTTCCCACTAGAAATTGTTTGGATATATTTAGTCCAAGTCTTCTCCAAATAGCCGCTCCCCATGAAAAGGGAACCCAGTTAGGAGGTTTTTACATGGTGCTTCAGCTGACCAATTTTTTAACCACAGGATTCTACGCATATGCACAGGCATAAGCGTAAGGCGGGACGCCTGATGAATAGAATCTTTAATGGTATCTATGGCAAAGCATAATGTGTTTGGTATTTCAGCCAATTCCTGAGCTTGTTGTGCAGGAACTTCTCTAAGGGCCTGTTTAAATTGATCCTTTAGGGATTGACAGACGCCTACTGCAGCGACTGCAGGCTGAGTAACGGTACCTGCCAAGGAAAAAGTAGATTTTAACAGGCATTCCAACTTTTTAAGTGTTGGATCCTTAAGCATTTGTGCATTGTCTACAGGACAAGTTAGGCCTTTATTCACACTGGAAATCGCAGCGTCAACTGCTGGTGCAGAGGAATCATCAGTTTTTTTCCTCCTGATTGCCTGAGGGTAACACCTCATCCTGTGCCCACTGCTCCCCTTGCAAGGGGTCTGAAGTGGGGGAGGGGGATCTAGCACGCTTCCTATCCATTTGAATCGAGGACATGATTAAAGCCACTAATCTTCCTTCCAGACCCTGCAGGGTGGAGGAAAGGACATCCTCAGTCACGTATACAGGGGCTGAGATGCGAGAAGCAGCTGCACCATCAATTTGTTCCAATGGCTCACCTTGGCTTGCCATAACTGGTAATTCAGGCAAGGATGACAGCGTGGAAATGCGACTCGAGATCCTAGCACATGCGGGTGAAACCTTTAGTACCTTTTTGGTCTTTGTGGTGTCTTTTTTTAGTAGGCATAGTCCTAAGCACAAAAACAGAGGCACCATACAATTGCACTTAATCGCTGAATATAGTCATGACATTTTAAGCCGCTAAAAAGTTCAGCCTGGTGCTGGGAAAAAGTGTCCTTCCTGTATCAGAAATGCCAGTTTGCAGCTCTCACGTGTCCCACAGCTCGTGTCCCTGTGTGCAGACTGCTTGTCCCCTCTATGCCAGCCGAGGAGAGACTGTCCCAGCTGTGTATTATTTTAGTTTATAGTTATAGTTATAGTTTTTGCCTGCCGTGCGTCCTCGTGGACATTCACGGCACCGAGTTTAGGCTCTGCCCCCCCCCCCCCCCCCAAAAAAAATTCTGCGCTCGTGCGTGACGCTTTTGGGTCTACACAGGGGGGGCAGACAAAACAGCATTTAAAAAAATAGTACCACCGTAGCAGTATCAGAACAGCGGGACCTCTGCGGCGCGGGGGGGTTGTGGTATTAATGTAAGGGGGGTACAGCACTGATGTCCCCCTAACACTCCGATGCCTTCAGGGGGGAAAAAAAAGAAAACATTTGGCAGATTTCTTTTACCTGAGAGGAAAGCTGCTGTGGCCACACAGAGACTGACTAAGCTTTACAGTGAAGACAACAGATTAAGGTATGTGCATAGACTCCCTCTAGTGGAGAATTAAGGCATGACAACATTTTTTCCCTAATAGAATACATAGGTAGACTTCTGTTCCTAAGTTTCTTCCCTTACCTTATCCCCGCCGCAGGATTTGCTGAATTAACAGACAATCCAACCTTCATCCATCACAGCGGGCTGCATTTAGCAAATGCTTCAAGGACCAGGTCCCTTTATAACTGGGTTCCACTCTTTTGGACCCGTAAAAGCACCCCACCAGGAACGCTTTAGGTAACGTAGCAAGACCTAAGCCCTGGGTCCAGCCCTACAAAGAGGCGTTACAGGCAAAACCTTGTGCTTCAGATAAGAGG
The DNA here is from genome assembly GCF_042186555.1 of Aquarana catesbeiana. Taxonomy (NCBI): domain Eukaryota; kingdom Metazoa; phylum Chordata; class Amphibia; order Anura; family Ranidae; genus Aquarana; species Aquarana catesbeiana. The sequence continues at coordinate 659,495,704 of NC_133325.1, read as the reverse complement.
CCCCAGCTACCATCCTTTTAAGCCTCAGTGACACTTTGGATGGATCTGGTTTATGAAGGCGATTGAAATCCATCATGGATCCCTCCTGGAGCTCCTCAGAGCACATCTTCACTTGTGACCAACACCTTAGACACTGGCAAAAAAAAACTGATGTGCTCCTGGAAGGAGGAGGGGTTATATAGGGAGTGAACTTCCAGTATTGGGTATACTAGTGTCCATCACCTAAAGGTGGCCTATAACCCATTAAGTAATTACTTAAGGCTCTGTGTTCCATGATGTACGATAAAGAAACTGGGACTCTAGCAAACAGGATGGTGGCCAGCGCCTACTAACGCAAATGACAAAATACACACAGAACATGGACATTTAAAAACAGACCAGACCACACACTGGGCAGTTTATTTACACAAATTACAAAGCAAAATAAGTGTTCTGCCTGTTAAAGGTGTTAGACTGTAGTGTCGCAGATTCAGCAGGTTAGGCAGATATTAAGTCACAAAAGGCTTTTCACAAATGTTTGGCACAAAAACATTAGAAAAATGCAGACAAGCCTAATGTAAGGTGCTAAAGGGAAAGAACTGAAGCAGGCCCCCCTAGAGTCATGTGGGGGAGTCCCCCCCCTCCCCCAAGATGGAGCCAATACAGAAGATACTGAAGTCAACAAGCCGATGTGAAATCTGCAAATGTATATAGGCACAGTGTGGTTCCTGGTGAACTGATATTCTGTAGATAATAATCAGCTCGGTCTACAAATGTTGTGTCCATTGTGAGTGGGCACATATAAGGCTAGCCATATTCTGGTGTCCAGTTCCAACTTCCAGACATATGCCAATAAAGGCCAGGCAGTGAAATGCTCCGCTCAGTATGAATTTGAAGTCTCCAATTTGATTACAATGATTTACAGAGAAGAGCTGACTTGCCCTGAATTTGCCATCAGGTAAATCAAAAAGGTCAGATGTTTTCAGAAAACCTGTTCTTTCAGCAGAATCAATGAAGGTGACTTGCAGTATGTTCCAGTCAAAATTTCAAAACAACCAAGACTGGATACAACCTACAGTTCTTTCATCAAGCCCTTATGAGCCCCACAGCTGTATGAAATTCTTAGATTGCCAGTAACCTCATGTTAATATTTAATCCCATGTTTTTGTGAGCCAGAGATTCTTAAATTTCACCTACCATACATCAATATGAAGTCTAAAGTTCACACCACCAAAGGGAATCCCCCCGGCTAGCTGTTGCATTCCTACAGCCAGCACCCGTGGCTGTCCCCCAAACAGTGCCTGCATCCGATTGTAAGCAATCACTGTTTGGCTGGCAATTTTCCAAACAGGCTCCTTCAAATAAAAGTCAAGCCAGGTGGTGCTACCAGGACCACCCATGGCAGGAATCTCCTAAATTAGAGCCTTAACTGTGATCATTAACCAATTAATCAGAAAAGTTTTCACACTTTGGAAGTGCCCTAGATGTAGGCTCCTTAAAAGCACTATCCCAGAGCCTTACAGCAGCACAGAAAGCCTGGCAAGGGGGTGAAGTCCCATCCAGGTTTTGGGAAAGCCTCTACACAGTACGACAATTGGAACATTACATAAAACTCAAACTGAGGTAATTTAAGGGGACTTTTCGACTTGTGACAAGTCTTCTTAATTACTTTGACAGTTTGTTATGGTTTTATTTGTTGACTGGACTTGCTGTTTTAACTTCTCATATTTACAAGGTTGAGGATTTTACTATCTTGCTTTACATTATCACATTTGTCAGAAAGTGGAACTGAGCTAGAAAGAAATGTGACTGTATCATAAATCACATTCTCATTAATTGGTCAATTTCACTCAAAAACATTGTCATATATTTCCTTAAGATATGGCCGCAATGTGTTTTTGTGTCTGAGAAAAGCAATTTACTTTAGCTTATATTTTTCAACTAGCTAGTAGATCACAAGCTTGAAACCCAATCATGATGCAAACATACAATTTTTGCTTTAGAAAAAAAAAAAAAATATGCTAAAATTCTCTGGAGTGTCTAAACTGGTATTTTTTTTTTAAAACCATTTTAAATTCAGAAGATTAAAATAAGGGGGTGAAACCAAAATCAATCTATGGTTAGAGAAGTACTAAAAATATAAAAATTCAAGAAATCCACCCAGCACTGTGATAAAACAATTGAGGCTCCAGGTAAGCTTTTGCTTAAGCTGGGTAAACATGTATCAAAATTCGTCAGGTTCCTGCTGAACCAGCCAAAATTGTTATACGTGTGTAACCCCCTCTGTTTAACAGAAGCCGATTGTTGGATCGGCCTCTGTTGAATGGTCTTGCAGGAAAAGCAGCATTCGATCAGCCACAGCATAGCACTCACATCAATGGGATTCACCAGCCTGTCTCTGCCACCATTTATCCTAACAGTAGAATGGCTGTATGGAATAGTGACAGTTTGTATTATTGAAAATGTGGGTAAAATTGAGGAAAGGGCCAAGTGGCTCGGGTCACAGCAGTGCAGAATTTTAAGGTATGTTTAGCTATGTAAACTGAATACTCAGTGTTCAGGATTTCTGAGATATTCCAATATTTCCAGTCATGCATGCGTTATGAATAAAAGTACAAACATTCTTTGTAGAAAAACCAATGAGCAAGATCACTGGAATTTGAGGTAATTAAAGAATGACCATCATTAAACCTATAGCTTTAGTCTCACCACCAATAAAAGCAGCAGAAGTGAGGGACTAAAACTGGTGCATGTAGCAATCCAGCTACTTCACCAAGAATACAAAAAAGAAAAAAAAAATACAATAAAAAAAAAAAAAAAAAAGGGAATATAAAATAATGGGGGACATGTGGCAGTCAGCTGAGCCAACATTCGTTCTTGGTCAATAATAGTTGGAGGAAAAAAAAAGTGGGTATATGGTACAGAACAACCTATCAAACTTATTCTTGCTGCTTTTTAAAAATATAAATTAAAAAAAAAGAAGGGGGAGAAGGACAACAGGTGAGATGTGATTGGATGCAGAAACACCACACTTCTTTTCTATAAAATATCCAACAGCATTTGTTTTTGCTAACTGGGAAGGCCCCACATTTAGAGATTACATCGGGCCACTTAAAAGGGTATCCCTTTACCGACAAGTTGCCCATATCAGGTAAGGGGAATCTGTAGTTGAAATACCGTATCTATAGGTGTTGCCATTATGTACCCCTTAAAGCCGGACTGGAAAAACTCCCGGAGACTGCATCATCCCATCCTTCCTTGTTGTTAGGACATTGCTAGGACACTCCCAGTCAATTCAAACCCCTTTGCATGTGTTTTCTTCCCCCTTTTGCAGTAGTTCTGAGCTAAAGGATGCTGTGATGGGAGGAAAAAGTGGACCACACATGTGCAAGGGTTTGAGAGCTCACTCCTGTAATGGTGGGGACGAGCAATAATGGCTGGGAACATCTTAGTAACAAAGCAGGATGAGAAGATGCCATTTTTTGGGAGGTTTATCTGTCAGGCTTACACCTATAATAAGGGCATAATCCAACTTTAAAAACAAACTGCAGTTTTTACTAATGTTACCTGCACATGCAGTTTTTTTGCTAAAGGTGAACTTTAAATGGCTGCAGTTATGTGTCACATACATAGTAAACCTGTCTCTTACTTTGGACCACAATGAATTCCTAGCTCTGTTTGGCAACATTGAGTATGTATTAGCTGGCAAAATTAAGGCAGGTCCAAACAATGCATAAGTTGGCAGATGATATGTACCTAAAGGGTTGGGTATCTTGAGAATTACAATATAACCATGAAGCACAATACACTGGAAAATAAATGTACACGTAGAATTAAGACACTTCAGCCCCTTTTTGCGAGGCTGAGAGATTCTGATTCAAGTAGGAGATGCAATTAGGTTTTCCAGACTCTGTTTAGGACTTTAACTACTTCTTCATAAATAATAAACACAATGGCAACATCCAGGCACACTCTGCCCAAGCGAGGGATGGTCCCCTTGTAGAACCTAATGTTGGGGAAAACAGAGAGAGCAACTTTCACAACTCTGGTCAAAGTGATTACATGCCTGTCACAACACATTACTATGAAGATAGGAAATAAAACAGATGTAACCAATTTACAGGACAATTAAGAATACTTACGCTAAAGGCCCCTCGTTGCGTAGGATTTGGCTTGCACAGTCAAGTGTGTTCTTATATTTATAAGCTTCTAAGCCCTGGCAATTGGAAAACAACATTACTTCTTGGAATTTAAAAAGGACATCCAGTAAGAAAAAAACACTTTAAATACATTCATGCAAGCTGTCCTACCTGGTAAAATATTTCCAATTGTGTTCTGGACTACCCTTCCAAGTAACATAGCTAGGCCAGTAAGCTCCAGCACAGTTAAAAAGAACATATTCACCTGTATTAAAAACTACATTAATCCACCCTTACTAGCACCCTGATGCAAACAGCCTCAGACTTGTGAATGTGTACAGTCGATTGGTTTTCAGTCCAGCAATGCTTCTCTTGGTGACTTATGTTATCCCTTACCCAGAATAGTATAAAGTTGGTACACACTAGATTAGGGATCTCCAAACTACGGCCCTCCAGCTGTTTCGGAACTACACATCCCATGAGACATTGTAAAACCCTAACATTTACAGACATGACGGGAATTGCAGTTCCTGGACAAACAGGAGGGCCATAGTTTGGAGACCCCTGCACTAGATTAATACCATTTAACATTTGTACATTCACACCAAATATGCAGAAGTGTACCCAGGGTTTGAGATTTCCTGAAAAACTTGCCAAAGGAAGTCTGGTACAAACTAGCATTGAGGGACCATGTACCACCTTCATTAGCAATTTAGAACTTGATTGTGGACAGACATGTTTATGGAGCACAGTGCTGTAGTGTGCCAGATTTGTTTTGACTCCTGCTTATCCAGGTTACTCCCTAGGTCCCATTTTAAAACTTAGGAAAGAGAGTTGGGAGCTTGCCCTGCCAAGATCAGAAGACACAGTACTTCTAGATGTGGGACCATGTAAGCAGGTATATTCAAATACCATCAATGTTTAAAGGGAGGAAGAACATTTGAAGGTAAGCAACAAAACTTTTGTTCTGAAGGTAATCAGAAAATTTTTGATGCTGGGGCTTTCTTTGTTGCCTATCGAGGGGAAACTAAGGAGTCCCATAGGAGTCACCAAATCATAGATCCTTCAAAGGGCTTGAGATACCTACCAGCTAAAACAAGATAGTTCCTAAGAACCCAGGACGAACATGGGGTTGCAAATAAGAGTAAACCTGTCTTAAAAAGGAAAACTATGATGATGATTTTCAGTCAATTTTAGGATTTGTTTTTTAAAATGCCCATAGCACTTTACATTTATGTTCTACATTTTTTTTCTAATAATGTGTATAAAATCTTTATTTTACAAATAAACTTGACATCTTAGTTACTCAGCTCTGCAAAAAAAGAAAAAAAAAAAAAAAAAACACTTTTTTTTTTTAGCAGGATTTCCAAGAACAAACAGGTTAGCATGTAAAGAAAAGCCTTGAGTCCCAACTGCTTGCTGTAAATATAAGCGTTTGGCATATTCTTTTAGAAGGCTGTCAACACTGTAGCGTAAAACTGCTGGCAACAAAAGGTACTTATAATCTGTTTTTAAGGCAGACCAAGGCATAGGTAATCTCTATCCAAAAAGCAATGAAACTGTAGTCCTTGATCTGCTCAATGCATAGAGAGCACATGGACACACTCCAAAATCCAGCATAGCTTGTCATGATATAACTTTTTCTTACCCGTTGGGCTTTAGACATTTAGTCACATTCCGTCAATCAAAATGTGTAATCTTCAATACTCTATAAACATATTCAGGATACTGTATATCCTATTGATTTACCCTGGAGTACCAAGATCTGTGGCACTGTGCTTTCACTTGTTTTGTTAAACCATAAATACTAGTTAGACAATCATCAGGTTCCTTAAACAGTAGTTGCACACACAAGCTTACCTGCATTCTGGTCTTGATAACATCTAAAGGTGTATTTCCAAAGACACTGGCAGCCCCAGCAATGGCCCCAAAGGTTCCAGTGATAATGGGATTAATTGTTCTGTCAGGATCATCACCTAAAAACACAATATTCACAAAAGGTTATAGATACATGGTGCAGCATCCGATTGTCATTGAGAGAACTGAAGCTAAAAATGATAGTATCTTGTATTTTATAGTATTACAACTGTTATAACTTACAAAGCCAGTCACAACTCTAATAAACCCCCCCCCCCCACACACTTCCTCCCATGCTTGCCTCCAGGACATCTCCAAAGCCTCTCCCATCCTCTGGAACTCCCTACCCCAATCTGTAGGACTCTACTCTGTCCACTTTCAGACAATCCCTGAAAACTCATCTCCTTAGAGAGGCCGATCCGGCCCCCACCTAACCGTGCATTTATTTTCTCCATTAGCCCATGCTCCACAGCTATTACCTTTTGCACCTCTTGACCTTCCCGCTTACATTGTAAGCTCTAAAAAGCAGGGCCCTCTGATTCCAACCGTATTCCAATTGCACCGTCTGCCTTTATTGTTGTAAAGCGCTGCTTAAACGGTTTTAGATTTTTTTTAAGGTTGGTGTTTATTGATTTCCAAAATCGTACAAAGTTGTACAAGCATAAATACCAAAACAATCACAGTGAACTTACAGCCTAATTTTCTCACAACATTTTGGAGATCTCCCATTAGTGTATGTAAGCTGGTAAAATGGAAAAGCTGAATGTATTAGTTGTTTCCACTCCGAGAGTGTAGATGGAAAGCATCTCTTCCAGGTAAGATCATTTTTTTGGCATTGAAGTATAGAGTATACATTGTCATTTTTGGAATGAGAGCTACTTGGTAGATCCTCCACTAGCCTCAACAGGCAGAACCAAAGGCACTGGATATTTGGGAGATCCATAGCCTATTTAGGGATTTTCAATTGGCACTAGTAGAGGTTAGATACTCTAAGCAGCATCAGTCCTGTGGAGGCTCATCCATATGGGCTCTTGTGGCAGTCTCTCTCTCTCGTAGAGGATCCAGGGAGTGATCAGTAGACTAGCCGGAAGGACAAGAGGAGAGCTGCTTCAGCCGGGATCTTGTGAGAGTTCAACTGAGTTGGCATTGGGGGGGAGCTCAGCCCCGGACAGATGATGATCTCTGATGCTGCTGGCAGTGGCAGGCTAGAGAGCGGGAGTCTCGGGCATTATATGAGGCAATGGCATAAGGCTGATACTTACATTGGAAAGACCGTAGGATTTCACTGTGTGAATGCAGAGCCTGTTCAATTGGCTATGTATGACTGGGTGTTGTATTGTGGTAACTAGTAGAGGGTGGCTTGGTCGGTGTCTCTGCTTGTCACCTGATAGAACAAAGAGGTGACAGGTGAGGACTCAAAGCAGAGAGTGAGCCAGTCACACTTGAGGTAGCAGCTAGCGGCACCTTCTCTGCTCATCGCTCACCCAAACTTCCTCTACTTGGCACTGCCTACTCATCCCCTGGACACCTGTTAGGTACTCTGCTCACATCCAGGACCTGATAGCAGCTAATCTCACTTTTACTGTGGAACTGAAGAAAAGATAATCTTAAAAAGGGAAGAAAGATCATTGAGGCTGGGTTTACACTACTGCGATGTCAGACATTGCATACGATTTGCACCGCATTACAGTTTGTATGGCTGAATTTGCACGAAAATGTTGCCGGACCCTTTTTTGGTCCACACTGGAATCGGATCGCATGGGCGATCCTAATCCTTCACCCTTTCACAGTTCGCACTGCGATCCAATCTGGGGGTGTCATTAAATTTGTATTGACTGCTGCAGCGGTTCACATAGGGCAGTGTGAACTGCCAGCGAGAGATGTGTGATGCGGAAACCCGCACTCGAATCGCGCTGGGTCACATGTATGAACCCAGCCTGAAAGAAAGGAGATCTCTGAAGGGAAGAAGAGATTGCTGAAAAAAAAAAAAAAAAAAGGCTGGGTCTGGCACCCCACCATCTTAAAACTTCAGTTGCCACTACATTAGTGGTTTGCTACTGTAGCATAATTACACTATGTGTGTCAAAGCACAATCTATAAATACAAGACAATATATTTTACATTGTAAAATTATCCATCCCACTCACCTTTATACCAGTTACGTAGAGAGGTCATGACATAGAACCGGATTGCCTGGTTGGAACCTTGCTTTAGAATGGTTGGGGTCAGGCCCTGATAGGTACCACGTAATCCTAGAAGAGATGAAACATAAGCATTGATAATAGCAATGTCCATTGAAAACCCACTACATAATGGGTTGCATTGTTTACATTGAAAAACTATTACATTTAAAATGGCCCAGCTAACCCCAAACTAACATTAAAAGGGTTTTAATTTTGTAGATGCTGGAGATTAAAGCGGTTCCCGCCTGCCACATAGTCTAATGACGGCCAGGCGGGACGGCTCTAGTTCTGGGAGGTGTCATAGGACTTCCTTCCATTCTTGGTGTGTGGCGATCAGTGGTGAGCTGTGTCCCTAGGACACATTGCATCAATGGTCGGGGTAAAGAGCCAATGACAGTGGCTTTTTACCACCCGATCGTCTGTGTCCAATCACAAATGATTAAAAAGATAAATCTGCAGCGCTTTACTAAATAGGCAAAATACTGGAACGCCAAAGAATATAACAAAACTATCCTACCAAGAAGATACAAATAAAAATCCCAGGTAAAAAGGTGGAGGGATAAGTGATGCGTTAATGCTTAGAAGGTAATTAAATGTAACATGACACTAATAACCAAAGCAGGAGATAAAGCTCCAGGTAAAGGTCAGGTTCATATCAATTGATTTTCCACTACTTCTGTGCAACCAAGGATCACGCCAAACCAATGTTGCATCAAAGAGTGAGGCTAATTGTGAACTAAATAACTGGGATCCAAATAATTAATAGCCGTTTCTATATAAAATCCCTAATAACATCAAAAACAATATAACCAGCCCGTGAGTGTGAAATTAATTAGATCCGTACACTTCAACAACAATGAATTCTTCAAATTCCACCACTCTAATAGATAAGTTTACAAAATATGTGCAGATAACATTCAGTGCAGCATCCAAAAATTATATAAAAAAAAAAAAAAAAAAGTGTCAAGTGAAATACTGAAACATCCAAACTGCAACAAATGTTTCAAATCTAAAAGTACGTATTAAATAAATAATGAACTAATAAAAACAAACAATCAGTGTAACATCCAAAGAGTGTTTAAGAGTAAAGTGAAGCGCACCAAAAGGTGTAGGAGAACAGTGTCCAACACAAATTGATACACAAAGTGTAATAAATAAATACTGTGACTCCCAAGGTAAATTAAAAAATATTTTGAAAAAAGCAGACAACAAAAGTCCCATATATATTCAAATAAAGCGTTGAAAGAATCTCATTCAAATCTCCTTCGTGACAAATTGCAAATATCTTCCACAAATCCCCAGTGATAAACCAAAAGGTGTAATGGTGATAATGGTTCCCCCAGCCTCTCACCTCCCGGCTGAACGATAACAGCCTTATAGCAGCCTCACAATCTCTGTGCTTCCAGGTGGTTTAAAACGAAGTCAGCTCACGGCAGAGCGATACCGGCCTTATGGCAGATGATGAAGCAACCTCCCGATCTCCGTGCTTCCAAGTGGGAGTCACAGTATTTATTTATTACACTTTGTGTATCAATTTGTGTTGGACAATGTTCTCCTACACCTTTTGGTGCGCTTCACTTTACTCTTAAACACTCTTTGGCTGTTACACTGATTGTTTGTTTTTATTAGTTCATTATTTATTTAATACGTACTTTTAGATTTGAAACATTTGTTGCAGTTTGGATGTTTCAGTATTTCACTTGACACTTTTTTTTTTTGTTTTGTTTTATATAATTTTTGGATGCTGCACTGAATGTTATCTGCACATATTTTGTAAACTTATCTATTAGAGTGGTGGAATTTGAAGAATTCATTGTTGTTGAAGTGTACGGATCTAATTAATTTCACACTCACGGGCTGGTTATATTGTTTTTTGATGTTATTAGGGATTTTATATAGAAACGGCTATTAATTATTTGGATCCCAGTTATTTAGTTCACAATTAGCCTCACTCTTTGATGCAACATTGGTTTGGCGTGATCCTTGGTTGCACAGAAGTAGTGGAAAATCAATTGATATGAACCTGACCTTTACCTGGAGCTTTATCTCCTGGTTTGGTTATTAGTGTCATGTTACATTTAATTACCTTCTTTTGAGTCTTAGTAAGCATTAACGCATCACTTATCCCTCCACCTTTTTACCTGGGATTTTTATTTGTATCTTCTTGGTAGGATAGTTTTGTTATATTCTTTGGCATTCCAGTATTTTGCCCATTTAGTAAAGCGCCGCAGATTTATCTTTTTAATCATTTGTTTTTTGGTGTGTGAACACTATTATTTGTGGCAGCTACTCTTTCCTACTTTGCGGAGTCTGATTTTGTATATTTTTAGTGGATATAGTTATCTTTATTTTTTAAATATTTATTTGTTTTTATTTGGTGTGCGCACAAGTATCCATTACTCTTCATAACATGTGTCCAATCACAGCTGCTCACGATGTAAAAAACACACTTGCTGGTTATCAACATTCTCTTCCTCATGTTGTTACAACGCGAGGAGAGAGCCAGTAACCGGCTAGTGTGAAAGGGACCTCTGCACAGATAATCTGGGCATTGATCATCAGTGTCCTGTTTATTAGTGTGTGCAGCCTATTAGAGCACATGAGCAAAATGAGAAAGATAACCTGTTTGCAAAATTTTATAAACAGAAATGAAGAAAAATTTTGGGTAGTGTTGCATGACCGCGCAATTGTCATTCAAATTGCGACAGTGCTGAAAGCTGAAAATTGGCCTGGGCAGAAAGGGGGTAAAAGTGCCTGGTAGCCAAGTGGTTAAACAACCTGACAGTCTTCTGCCTCTCAGGGCTTGATTGTTCCTGGGTCTGAGTACTTGTTGCAGCCATTAACAGGAGTACCATTCCCTGTGTTTTAGATTATATTATGGAGAATGCAACAGAGAATACTGGAACAAAGTAACACACCAAGGAAGCCAGGGACTGTCTCCTGTACTTTTTATATCCAAAATATCACTTTTGGGTGGACAGATCCTTTAATAAATACAGTTTAGAAGACCATTTTCTAACTACAGGTAGCTATGACTTTTTTTTTTTTTTTTTTTTTTTTTTTAGGAGAAAACTATTACATTAATCTGCAAATTACATATTAGAAAACCCTCCCTATACCAACTTCTAAATAAATGCATGCCATTTACTTCAATTTTTTTCTTTTTAGTTAAAGCAGAACACTCACCTCAGCGCCATCAATGCGGTGTCCTTGAGCTCCAGACGACATTTACTGAGAGGATTCAGCATTGCTGAATTTGTACAGTGCACTGCTTGTGCGCAACTTACTGTACAAGGGCGGACAGGCAGTTAAGTAGCGTTAATGCAAAGAGACAAAGCATGCCTCTTCTGCATTAAAAATCCTGCCTATCCGCCAAATTTTATTTACATACAGTGCATCCGGAAAGTATTCACAGCGTTTCACTTTTTCCACATTTTGTTAGGTTACAGCCTTATTCAAAAATGGATTAAATTCATTATTGTCCTCAAAATTCTACAAACAATACCCCATAATGACAACGTGAAAGAAGTTTTTTGAAATCTCTGCAGTTTTTTTTTAATCATTTCACCCCCGGAAGATTTGGCTGCTCAATGACCAGAGCACTTTTTACAATTTGGCACGGCTAACTGGTAATTGCGCAAAATACATCGCAAAATACATTCTGCTGCTTCTCCCGAGTACGGGGATACCACGTGTGGGACTTTTTGGGAGCCTAGCCGCCTACAGGACCCCAAAAACCAATCACTGCCTTTCAGGATTTCTAAGGGCGTAAATTTTTGATTTCACACCTCACTACCCCATCAGTTTCGAAGGCCATAAAATGCCAAGACAGTACAACACCCCTCCCCCCCCCCATGACCCCATTTTGGAAAGTAGACATCCCAAGCTATTTGCCGAGAGGCATGTTGAGTATTTTGCAGATCTCGCTTTTTGTCACACAGTTTGTTTTTAAAAAAAAAAAATTGTTTTTCTTCATTTTCAAAAACAAATGAGCTGCAAAAAACTCACCATGCCTCTTAGCAAATACCTTGGTGTCTACTTTCCAAAATGGGGTCATTTGTGGGGGCTTTGTGCATTTCAGGGCCTCCGTAACTGATAGGTAGTGAAATAACCATTTTACTCCCTTAGAAATCCTGAAGGCGGTGCTTGGTTTTCGGGGTCCTGTACACGCCTAGGCTCCCAAAAAAATCTCACAAGTGGTATCCCCGTACTCAGGAGAAGCAGCAGAATGTATTTTGGGGTGCAATTCCACATATGCCCATGGCATTTTTTTGCAGATAAATATTTAGTGACAACTTTGTGCAAAAAAATAAATAAAGTTTGTAAGTTTCCCGAAACTTGTGGCAAATATAAAATATTCCATGGACTCAACATGCCTATCAGCAAATAGCTTGGGGTGTCTACTTTTCAAAAAGGGGTCATTTGGGGGGGAGTTTTGAACTGTCCTGGCATTTTATGCACAAGATTAGAAGCTTATGTCACACATCAACCACTCTAACCACTTGAAGACAGAGCCCTTTGTTTACATGAAAATTTATATTTATTTTATATATATATATATTTTTTTTTTTTTTGCACTTATATAAAACTGTAAACATTCCAGATTAGGGTCTCTCAAAATGTGATGGCCATCTCGTCTTTCGAGACCCTGTGTTAGTGTGCCCTAGGACAGTGTAGTGCTGTACCCTACGCTAATACTCCACTAGTGTGTGGTAGCGTTTGAAACAGTCACCGATGCAGAGACCAGGTTGGTCAGGTTGACCAATATGTGCCGAACGCGAGTGTCAGATCCCTGCCCTCCTCGCTAACTTGCGACGAAGGACCGGCCAACCTCACACCACGCTGTCACTTACGTCACAATGCCACTTTCAGCTGCGCCCAGCACAAAGATGCGAGCAGCCTGATAGCGATTGTTACTGGGCCAATTACACAATTAACCCTTTAACTGCCACCACCCCCGTTTTAAAAGACCGAGCCGGGGGAGACTCGTAATTTTAGCAATACCAATTATAATTTTAGAATAAGCATCTGCACACACACTGCCACCACAGACAGATCTGCTCAGAAGTCTTACTCTACAACAGTAGCGCCCTTTAAGAGGCAGGTTCATTTATAGCTTGCATTAAGAGCTTTAGAGACAAGGTTAACACTTTTCAACACAAGGGTTTATTATGAAAAGGTCAAAGTTGATGCAAATAAAACATTTACAGAAAAAAGATGTTTCAAAAAGATAAAGACAATATACAGCCACAAAGAAATAAGGTAGAATTGGATAGAATACTTGCAATTAATGTCCGAGGGTTGATCAGAGCTCGATCGATCACAGGAGGGACAATAAAAGCTGGTGTCATGCCTAAATCCACGTTTTCTGCAGACACGTCATCTTCTTTGGGCAGGGGTACCAGGGAGGACATACGGAAAATGCCTCTCATGCAGCTGGTTCACTGCATTTGCGTTGGGAAGGTGGGCCATAGTACCATCTGGAAACAGAAGGGCTGTGACGAGCTCTTCCTGGAATCGTAGGAAGGATCCAGTTTAACCAGAAGCTTTGTATAGCACAAAAGCATTCAGCAGAGCCAATTGGAATAAATGCCAATTGGAATAAATATACAGACTGTTTTATACCAGCGTCTAGCCTTACGGGCAATTAGATACGGCTCCAACAACTGGTCGTTGAGGTCCACCCCTCCCATGTTAAGGTTGTATTCGTGGACACAAGGGTTTCTCCACAACACCAGTCACCATAGGAATTTGGACTGTCGTATCTGTGTGAAGGTAGGACAGAACAAAAACATTCCGTGAATCACTCCACTTCACTGCTAATTATTACATTTCAAGCAGGCTTTCCCCCCTCCCCTCCCCCCCGTCTAAGTCGGGACTCTACAAGCCGTTGGGGGAAGCCCCGACGATTAGATTGCACGGTGCCACATATGCCAATTCCAAAATCAAAAAAGGTGACTAAAAAGTGGCACGCTTCTTTTATAATTGTCCACGTACAAGTGGTACCCCTTTCTGAATAAGGGTGACACCAAGTCCCACACAATCTTACCAGTGCTCCCTATGTAGTCTGGGCAGTTCTCCGGCTCTATGTGACTATCTCTTCCCTCGTAAACCAGAAAACTGTATGTATAGCCTGTGGTCCTGTCACAGAGCTTATACATCTTGACCCCATATCTGGCATGCTTGCTGGGAAGATACTATTTGATAGACAAGCGGCCAGAAAACGTAATCAGGGGCTCATCAACGCAGACAACTTGTTCAGGAGTAAACAAGGCTGCAAACTGCTGGTTGAAGTTTTTTATGAGGGGCAGCATTTTGTGGAGCCGATTGTATCCAGGGTCACTCCGAGGACAACAGAGTTCATTGTCATTGAAATGCATGAACCGTAAGATATGCTTGTATCGTGTCCTGGTCATGGAGGCAGAGAACATGGGCATATAGTGAATTGGGTCAGTGGACCAATAGGACCGCAACTCACTCTTTTTAGTAATACCCATGAGGAGGGATAGGCCCAGAAAGGTCCTAAATTCGGAGACCGTAATAGGTCTCCAATCTCTGGCAAGGATCATCTGGGGATGAGCGGCGATGAATTGACCAGCATACAAATTGCTTTGGTCCACAATAGATCTATAAAGATCTTCCATGAAAAACAGCAAATACAAATCAAGTGACGTAAAATCAACTGTTTCCACACGAATTCCGGGTTGGCCAGTAAATGGGGGAAGTACGGGTGCTGCAGAAGTGGTGGGCTCCCAATTCAGATTGGCAAATGCAGCAGGAAGGGCACTATGGGCTCGACGGGCCTGTGTTTGTCGTCTTCTTGGTGGCTGCGGGACAATAGTTGTGCTAGCCACCTCCCCAGCTTGAACTGCACTTATGGGACTTCGCCACGTCACCACGTGATACTGCAGTTCTAATTTGACTATGACCAGGATGTACTAGGCCGCTGGTTCTTGCCAGTTCACCAGAAGGATAAGCGGCACCAGTAGTGGCTCCCTGCTCCATACGGGAGCCTGGCAGTTCTTGCACCTCAACAACAGCAGAAGAACGGGGTCGGGTATTCCTGTCCTTGGCAGGGACCACTACTCCGTCATCAGAGCTATCTGTCAGGGTGCCACTGCTGTCTACTGGTTCATGTTCTGAGCCTGAATCTGACAGATGGGTGACTCATCTGTCAGGTTCAGAAACCTGTAGGCCTCTTTACTAGTGTACCTTTGATTGGACATTTTGGCCTCTAAATTTACTGGTACACTAGTGAGACTCACAGGGAGGGGGAAAAAAAAAAAGCACCTTAACCACTTGCCGACCGCCTTACGCATATATACGTGAGCAGAATGGCACGGGCAGGCAAAATCACGTACCCATACGTGATTGCCTTCCCGCGGGCGGGGGGTCCGATCGGACCCCCCCCCCCCCCCCCCGGTGCCAGCGGCGGTCGGCATTTGGCTAGGAGCGATGAGAGACAAGGGGGAGACAAGGGGGAGACCATCCGATCGTGGCCCCCCCCTCGCGATCGCTCCCAGCCAATGAGGAACATCCCCTGCCTGTGTATAGTACACACAGGCAGAGGATGTGATGTCATCTCTCCTCGGCTCGGCAGTTTCCGTTCTAGCGCCGAGGAGAGAAGACATGTAAGTGCACCAACACTCACACACACACACAGTAGAACATGCCAGGCACACAAAACACCCCCCGATCCCCCCCCAATCACCCCTCCCCCCTCCCTGTCACAAACTGACACCAGCAGTTTTTTTTTTTTTTTTTTATGATTACTGCATGGTGTCAGTTAGTGACAGTTACTGTGGTAGGACAGTGAGTGTTACCCCCTTTAGGTCTACGGTACCCCCCTAACCCCCCCTAATAAATTTTTAACCCCTTGATCACCCCCTGTCACCAGTGTCGCTAAGCGATCATTTTTCTGATCGCTGTATTAGTGTCGCTGGTGACGCTAGTTAGGAACGTAAATATTTAGGTTCGCCGTCAGCATTTTATAGCGACAGGGACCCCCATATACTATCTAATAAATGTTTTAACCCCTTGATTGCCCCCTAGTTAACCCTTTCACCACTGTTCACCGTATAACTGTTACGGGCGACGCTGGTTAGTTGGTTTATTTTTCATAGTGTCAGGGCACCCGCCGTTTATTACCGAATAAAGGTTTAGCCCCCTGATCGCCCGGCGGTGATATGCGTCGCCCCAGGCAGCGTCAGATTAGCGCCAGTACCACTAACACCCACGCACGCAGCATACGCCTCCCTTAGTGGTATAGTATCTGAACGCATCAATATCTGATCTGATCAGATCTATACTAGCATCCCCAGCAGTTTAGGGTTCCCAAAAACGCAGTGTTAGCGGGATCAGCCCAGATATCTGCTAGCACCTGCGTTTTGCCCCTCCGCCCGGCCCAGCCCAGCCCACCCAAGTGCAGTATCGATCGATCACTGTCACTTACAAAACGCTAAACGCATAACTGCAGCGTTCGCAGAGTCAGGCCTGATCCCTGCGATCGCTAACAGTTTTTTTGGTAGCGTTTTGGTGAACTGGCAAGCACCAGCGGCCTAGTACACCCCGGTCGTAGTCAAACCAGCACTGCAGTAACACTTGGTGACGTGGCGAGTCCCATAAGTGCAGTTCAAGCTGGTGAGGTGGCAAGCACAAGTAGTGTCCCGCTGCCACCAAAAAGACAAACACAGGCCCGTCGTGCCCATAATGCCCTTCCTGCTGCATTCGCCAATCCTAATTGGGAACCGACCATTCTGCAGTGCCCGTACTTCCCCCATTCACATCCCCAACCAAATGCAGTCGGCTGCATGAGAGGCATTTTCTTTATGTCCTCCCGAGTACCCCTACCCAACGAATCCCCCCAAAAAAGGGCAGCAAGCGCGGATATAGGCGTGACACCCGCTATTATTGTCTCTCCTGTCCTGACAATCCTGGTCTTTGCATTGGTGAATGTTTTGAACGCTACCATTCACTAGTTGAGTATTAGCGTAGGGTACAGCATTGCACAGACTAGGCACACTTTCACAGGGTCTCCCAAGATGCCATCACATTTTGAGAGACCCGAACCTGGAACCGGTTACAGTTATAAAAGTTAGTTACAAAAAAAAAAAAAAAAACACAACACATACAAAAATATAAAATAAAAAAAAAAATAGCTGTCGTTTTATTGTTCTCTCTCTCTCTATTCTCTCTATTGTTCTGCTCTTTTTTACTGTATTCTATTCTGCAATGTTTTATTGTTATTATGTTTTATCATGTTTGTTTTTCAGGTCTGCAATTTTTTATACTTTACCGTTTACTGTGCTTTATTGTTAACCATTTTTTTGTCTTCAGGTACGCCATTCACGACTTTGAGTGGTTATACCAGCATGATGCCTGCAGGTTTAGGTATCATCTTGGTATCATTCTTTTCAGCCAGCGGTCGGCTTTCATGTAAAAGCAATCCTAGCGGCTAATTAGCCTCTAGACTGTTTTTACAAGCAGTGGGAGGGAATGCCCCCCCCCCCCCGTCTTCCGTGTTTTTCTCTGGCTCTCCTGTCTCAACAGAGAACCTGAGAATGCAGCCGGTGATTCAGCCAGCTGACCATAGAGCTGATCAGAGACCAGAGTGGCTCCAAACATCTCTATGGCCTAAGAAACCGGAAGCTACGAGCATTTCATGACTTAGATTTCGCCGGATGTAAACAGCGCCATTGGGAAATTGGGAAAGCATTTTATCACACCGATCTTGGTGTGGTCAGATGCTTTGAGGGCAGAGGAGAAATCTAGGGTCTAATAGACCCCAATTTTTTCAAAAAAAGAGTACCTGTCACCACCTATTGCTATGATAGGGGATATTTACATTCCCTGAGATAACAATAAAAATGATTTAAAAAAAAAAAAAAAAAAAAAAAAAAAGGAACAGTTTAAAAATAAGATAAAAAAGCAAAAAAATAAATAAATAAATAAATAAATAAAAAAAAAAAAAAAAAAAAAAAAAAAAGCACCCCTGTCCCCCCTGCTCTCGCGCTAAGGCAAACGCGAGCGTCGGTCTGGCGTCAAATGTAAACAGCAATTGCACCATGCATGTGAGGTATCACCGCGAAGGTCAGATCGAGGGCAGTAATTTTAGCAGTAGACCTCCTCTGTAAATCTAAAGTGGTAACCTGTAAAGGCTTTTAAAAATGTATTTAGTTTGTCGCCACTGCGCGTTTGTGCGCAATTTTAAAGCATGTCATGTTTGGTATCCATGTACTCGGCCTAAGATCATCTTTTTTATTTCATCAAACATTTGGGCAATATAGTGTGTTTTAGTGCATTAAAATTTAAAAAAGTGTGTTTTTCCCTCAAAAAATGCGTTTGAAAAATCGCTGCGCAAATACTGTGTGAAAAAAAAAAATGAAACACCCACCATTTTAATCTGTAGGGCATTTGCTTTAAAAAATATATAATGTTTGGGGGTTCAAAGTAATTTTCTTGCAAAACCCCCCCCCCCCCCAAATGACCCCATTTTGGAAAGTAGACATCCCAAGCTATTTGCTGAGAGGTATAGTGAGTATTTTGCAGACCTCACTTTTTGTCACAAAGTTTTGAAAATTGAAAAAAAAAAAATTTTTTTTCTTGTCTTTCTTTATTTTCAAAAACAAATGAGAGCTGCAAAATACTCGCCATGCCTCTCAGCAAATAGCTTGGGGTATCTACTTTCCAAAATGGGGTCATTTGGGGGGGGGGGGTTTGTGCCACCTGGGCATTCCATGGCCTCCGAAACTGTGATAGGCAGTGAAGAGTAAAATAAAAAATGTACGCCCTTAGAAATCCTGAAGGCAGTGATTGGTTTTCGGGGCCCCGTACGCGGCTAGGCTTCTAAAAAGTCCCATACATGTGGTATCCCCATACTCAGGAGAAGAAGCTAAATGTATTTTGGGGTGCAATTCCACATATGCCCATGGCCTGTGTGAGTAATATATCATTTAGTGACAACTTTTTGTAATTTTTTTTTTTTTTTGTCATTAATCACTTGGGACAAAAAAAATTAATATTCAATGGGCTCAACATGCCTCTCAGCAATTTCCTTGGGGTGTCTACTTTCCAAAATGGGGTAATTTGTGGGGGTTTTGTACTGCCCTGCCATTTTAGCACCTCAAGAAACGACATAGGCAGTCATAAATTAAAGGCTGTGTAAATTACAGAAAATGTACCCTAGTTTGTAGGCGCTATAACTTTTGCGCAAACCAATAAATATACACTTATTGACATTTTTTTTTACCAAAGACATGTGGCCGAATACATTTTGGCCTAAATGTATGACTAAAATTGAGTTTATTGGGTTTTTTTTAGAACAAAAAGTAGAAAATATCAATTTTTTTCAAAATTTTCGGTCTTTTTCCGTGTATAGCGCAAAAAATAAAAACGGCAGAGGTGATCAAATACCATCAAAAGAAAGCTCTATTTGTGGGAAGAAAAGGACGCTAATTTCGTTTGGGTACAGCATTGCATGACCGCGCAATTAGCAGTTAAAGCGACGCAGTGCCAAATTGTAAAAAGTGCTCTGGTCAGGAAGGGGGTAAATCCTTCCGGGGCTGAAGTGGTTAATGACAGCGACGGCTTCAAATGCTACCAACAAAAACTGTTAGCGTTCGCAGTGATCAGGCCTGCAGCGAATGCTGCAGTTGTGTGTAGCCTCCCTGAAAGTATTCCTGAGAGTGGCTCGGGGTTAAATTTCAGCACCATTAGTGGTAACCCCGAGCTCGGGATTGCATTGCAGGATCCTGGAAGAGGTTACTTACCTTTCCCTAGGATCCTGCGATGTTCCCTGCTGTGTCATTGGGCTGTGTCCTCCATCCCGATGTCCTGTGTGCCGGGCTCCGTTCCCTGCGAGCGTCGCAACGCACGGGGGCGGAGCCTGGTGGCAAATTAAAAAAAAAGTGAAAACTCATAACACATACAGTACACTGTAATCTTACAGATTACATTATTGTATGAAATCATTTCACATCCCTTTTGTCCCCAGTGCTTTGTCCAATGCCCTGCATGCAGTTTTATATGATATATACTTTTCTTTCTGCCTGGAAACTGGAGATAGTCCATAGCAACCAAAAAAAGTGTCCCTTTACATCAAAAGTGGTTTTAGACCAGCTAGAAAACAGTGATAGTAAATTAGAACACTTACAGAATTGAGCGATCGTGAATCTTGGGGAAATTTAATTTTATTATTATATTATTATTTCTTATAAATTATTTATATTTATTATATTATAATTTATGATTTTGTGTTTCAAACTTCATCACACCCGGGATATCTACTAGACTCTTGGTGGACAGATATAAGTGTGTTATTGCTAAGAATTACAGGCCTACAATATAAAAACGCCAAGTTTCTATGCAAAATAATTGTACCGCTGTTAATCTGACATAATCATACCGCCAGGGAGGTTAAGTGACAGTGATCGATTGATACTGCACTCGGGTGGGCTGGGAGGAGGGGCTAAACACAGGTGCTAGCAGGTATCTGGGCTGATCCCGCTAACACTGCGTTTTTGGGAACCCTAAACCAGTATAGATCTGATCAGATCTTAATCCGTTCAGACACTATACTACTAAGGGAGGTGTATGGTGCATGCGTGGGCGTTAGCACTATTAGCACTTATCACCAGTGCAGTGATAAAAAAAAAAAAAAAAAAAAAAAATATGAACATTGCACTGGGTGACACAGTGACAGGGAGTAAAGGGGTTAACTGGGGGGGGGGGGGGGGTGACAAGTGTGCCTATGTGTACTGTGTCAGTGTAGTGTTGGTGCAACTAACTCTGAGATGTCTTCTCTCCTCTCTGGAACAGAAAAGAGATCCGTGAGGGGAGATGACATCACTTCCCCTGCCTGTGTTTACACTTACACAGGCAGGGGAAGGTTTCATTTGTCAGGACCGATCGGCAGGTACAGGCCAGAAATCATTAGCCTGGGCCTGATCGGAATCGCTTCAGAACCACGCAGAATCGGACGCACGTGACGACGTACAGCTACAATGCTTCGCCCAGCCGAGCCAACCTGCCGCAGTACAACTGCGGCAGCTGTTCCGGAACTGGGTAAATAGAAACAAACTTCTTCCATTTACGGATGAAGGCCACTGTGCTCATTGGGACCTTCAATGCTGCAGAAAATTTTCTGTACCCTTCCCCAGATCTGTGCCACGATATAATCCGGTCTCAGAGCTCTACAGAAAATTCCTTGGACTATACGGTTTGGTTAACTGTGGGACCTTATATAGACAGGTGCGTGCCTTTCCAAATCATGCCCAATCAACTGAGATTACCACTTCTCCATCAAGTTGTAGAAACATCTCAAGGATGATCAGTGGAAACAGGATGCACCTGAGCTCAATTTTGAGTGTCATGATAAAGGCTGTGAATACTTATGTACATGTGATTTTTTTCATTTTTTAAAATTTGCAAAGATTTCAAAACAAACTTCTTTCACGTTGTCATTATGGGGTATTGTTTGTAGAATTGTGTCAAAAGGTTTGAGGCTTGTCTCTGTGCCGTTTGGCGTATTGTAAGCCGGATACTTTGTGGCATTTGTTTAGTAATGGCTTTCTTCTGGCGACTCAAAAATGCAGCCCATCTTTCTTCAAGTGCCTCATTGTGCATCTTGAAACAGCCACACCACATGTTTTCAGAGAGTCCTGTATTTCACCTGAAATGGGTTTTTCTTTGCTTACCAAACAATTTTCCTGGCAGTTGTGGCTGAAATTTTAGTTGTTCTACCTGACTGTGGTTTGG
The DNA here is from genome assembly GCF_042186555.1 of Aquarana catesbeiana. NCBI lineage: Eukaryota > Metazoa > Chordata > Amphibia > Anura > Ranidae > Aquarana > Aquarana catesbeiana. The sequence continues at coordinate 659,473,791 of NC_133325.1, read as the reverse complement.
TTTCAACAGAACCCCTCATTTTCCACTTGTTGATTAGAGTTTGAACACTGCGGATTGGCATTCTTAATTCCTTGGATATTTTTTATATATCCTCTTTCCTGTTTTATTCACGTCATCTACCTTTTCCTGCAGATCCTTTGACAATTCTTTTGCTTTCCCCATAACTCAGAATCCAGAAACGTCAGTGCAGCACTGGATGAAAGATGCAAGGGTCTGTCAGGAGTCCAGAAACTCATTGACACACAATATTGTGTCAACTTGTGTGCATGTTATCAGGCCAAAATCACCAGGGTGTGAAAACTTTTGATTAGGGTAATTTGGCTAGTTTCTGTTCTCATTATGATTTAAAGAGTAAACACAGTTGATTGATAATAAATGGCTTCAGCCAAACACTAACCAAGAGTGAAAGAAAAGTTTGTGATATTCTCTGAAAAATGGCCTGCTAGCAACTATAGTTTGGTTTCCGATGCCTACTTTTTTATTTTTTTTTTTTAAATGGTATAGTGATTGAGAAAAGGAAAATTAGTTAGAAAGGTAAAAAAAAAAAAAAAAATCTTATTAAATATAGTAATAATGTCACAGTTGTAAAAAAACAAAGCAGACCTACTTATAAAACCAATTATATAATGGGCCTCCATTACTAAAATGTATATTTTTTGAATGCACTAGTTTAAGATTATTCTAGTTGGGAATCACTCCACAGCAATCATTTCTTAGATATCTGTAATCATGGTAGTTACCTTGCTCTCGAATGATCTCCCGTACTCCATGGTAGAACCCACGATACCTTGGCGTAGATGAGGCCTGATCATGGATGAATTTTACCTGAAACAGGCATAAAAGGCTTCAAATGAACAACTTGTTTTTCATTGGAATAAAGAGAAGCTAATAAGATTCTGACAGTCAAAGGATTGCTCCACTGAAAGACAAGTCAGTTCTTAGATGCTGAGCATTTTTTTTCAGAGAAAGTGGAACTAAAATTGAAACTTAAAAAAATAAATAAATAAAATAAAAATGCGAGCAGGCAGCTCTTCAAGGATAAGTTAATTTTTTAGAAAATAAAAGCACATTTTTTTTGCAGGTAAAATAATTTTTCTTTGGAGTCTGTAAGGCATTGCACTTGCAATCAGCAGATCGCTGGTGCCATGCAGGTCTCTCAGTGTATCTGTGTGCCAGTACATCCTATACAGGCAAGCAGATACACTGACACTGTATTCCACAGTACCGTGGTAGTTCATTGGGAACTACAAGCCAACAGCTGCAAAAGGACATATGTACAGCTTAGACACTCCAGCTGTGCCAGAATGATGGACTCCTATGCGAGGGATGACATCCTCTGCTGGCCATTAGAGGTTGAAAACCTGACATCATTAGAAGGTGGAGGGGGAACATTTTGCAGGGTTTAGGTCAGCTTTAAGTTTCAGTTCTCAGGTCAACATGCCTACAATCTCCACTGCAGAGGGGTACCATGCTTGTGGGATTTTATTGGATTATGGATACAACATCACAATAAGTGGGAACACTCTAAAGTGGGCAGGATTAGGCTAGGAAATGTGGAAGGGAGATCTCACTACTGGAGGCCCTAAAGATATATGAAGCTGGCAAATGGTTTAGCCTAACACACCCTACCTCCAACTGAATATCACTGTTACTACTGTCCCTCTGCATCAACTAGATATTGTTTCTCATTAGACTTCAAACTATTTTCTCATTATCTGAAGACGCCCACACACTACAATACTAAAAGCCAATTTGAAAATGGCTAAAGAAGAAATGTAGTGGGACATTTACAAAAGCTGGAGCACTGTGAATCTGGTGCAGCTGTGCATGGTAGCCAGCGTCTAACTTTAGCTTGCTCAATCCTGGAAGTTGATTGGTTTCTATGCAGAGCTGCATCAGATTTTATACTCTCCAGTTTTAATAAATCAACCCCATAGTCTCATTAAAAGATATCTGCTGGGCACCTAAGTATCTACACTTGTTACCCCTTTGAACCTGTCGATCCTGCTTTCTTTTGATGTGGCACAAAGCTGTTGCACCACTATCCCATGTGCAGACAATATAGATGTGACAGTTTTTGAAGGAAGAAAAGAAAAGAAAAGAAAAGAAAAGAAAAGAAAAGAAAAGAAAAGAAAAGAAAAGAAAAGAAAAGAAAAGAAAAGAAAAGAAAAGAAAAGAAAAGAAAAGAAAAGAAAAGAAAAGAAAAGAAAAGAAAAGAAAAGAAAAGAAAAGAAAAGAAAAGAAAAGAAAAGAAAAGAAAAAGAAAAGAAAAGAAAAGAAAAGAAAGCATTTCAAACTTAAAATTAACAGGAGGCCGATTTGTATGGCTAGCAAATATAGACAGATCATACGATTACATACCTTGATAGTTTCCATTGGACAGACAATCAAAATAGCCTCTGCAACACCTGCCCCTAACCCACACATGAAGCTGGCTCTTCCATCTAATTTTCCTGAAGCACTTCTTGCATAATTACTCAGGAACTCAAATGTACCGAACCTGAACAGAAGATTTCTCTCATTAGAGGCTGCGATATGAGGTTTCGATATGGTTCCATATGAACATATACAGTATGAGTGAACATTAGGCCTTTCTAAGGGCTCACGTGTTGATTATGAAGAACGAAGCAATGCTCATTAATACTCCTATGATGACATTTATGATGTGGTTATGTTGCGTTTATGAAGAGTGAAAAAAACGCTTCAAGAATGCTCGATAAATGCCCGTGGGAGCGCTGTTTTTCTGGTGGGAAGTGCTTAAAAAGGGAAGTGATCCAATTTGATATGCAATTTGGATAGATTAAAAATAAAAATTATATAAAAATGAAAAAACAGCTGCCATGTAATCATACTCACCATTGCTCTTCTGCTCCCTGGAGGCAGTCTAAGGAGAATACTTGTTTGGTGACTTGTTGCCAGATCGTTTGTTTTTTGTATGCATCACAATAGCTTGGGTTGTATAAATTTAGGGTGCTGTTCCATCTATGAGCACTGATTAAGATCAGCCTTCATGACACTTGCTGACACTGTCCCTTCCATGTACGGACACTCTTTTGCCGACACAAAAAGCTTTGCCACTGACAAATGCTCAATGCCTCTGCATCTAACTGCCACTGTCAGTATTACTGGCTGTCTTGATTATTTGCTTATGTGTGCAGGCAAAATTGAGTTACCACACAGCTGTTCTGTTACAACCAAGAGGTGATGGGAGCTGCTCTGTCCTTGTTTGCTACTTCCCAGTGCATTCTGGCATATCTGAGCCTCCCCTTTCTTACCTCTAAATACCCAGATAACACTTTATAAATGCTTCACCAACACCTCAAATGCTCTAGGTGTGGTTGGGTGTGGTTATAGAGCATCACCACTGAAATCAATGGAAGTGGTTGACAAGCTATAAATGTCATTTGGGCTCAGTGTTGCATGACCGAGCAATTTCCAGTTAAAGTAACAGCGTTGAATAGCAAAAAATTCCTTGGTTTTGAAGGGGGAAAAAAAGCTTCTGAAGGGGTTCATTTTAACACAATGCTACTGCTCCGTGTGAACAGCACTGTGTGCTGGCACTGTAATATTCATGGCAGGCATTGACGAATGGTTATGGAACTTTAGAAATGCTCAATAAATACACCATAAAAAACACATGGTATCGACACATGTGTAAACGAACCCTTACTGGTTCTTTTCCAAGTGCACCCAAAATGTAAAAAAGGGAAAAACCTCAAGTCTACAAAAAACTATCAGGGTTCATCTGTACCCATCCCAGTGCAATTCTGTTTTCCTTGATGTGCATCTAAAACGCTAGAAAAAAAAAAAAAATTTACTTTACAGCTCATCAGTCTTTAGATGATGTATCGGCACATCAGTTTTCTTTAGGCTCTTTATTTTCACCTGGTAATTCTACCTCTAGTACACACTTGTCCTAGGGCAACAATGCTCACTTGTTGTAATGTATCCGTGGAGAATACATAGTTATCACCCTAGGCGGTTATCCTGAATTTGACCGCAGAGCACTTCCCACACTTATCTTGTGATCTTCTGTAGTTCACAAAAAGTTTACTCAGAAGGCTGAAAACTTGGTTTGAGATTTCAATTTAGTGAACAGGAAGTTACAAGGACATGTACGTACATGGTACAGATTCTGGCATTCATTAAAATTTATATTCCGGACTGAAGCTCTACATTGTATTTAAACCTAAAAAGAGGAATTTTGATTTACCTGTAAATGTACAGTGCAGGACACAGACAAAGAATTCTTAGACCCTAGGTTATAGGCCCATACCTTCAGGTGATTGGACAGTGGCAAAAAAACTTGCTAGGGCATGCCCACTGGGATGGTTTCTGCAGGGCAGAGAACCAAATTCAGATCCCAGGGTACTGTAATGGGGGCCATGTAAGATACACCTTGAATGAAGTTTATGAAATGGGAGGAAGAAGTCAGAGGCTTTTGAAAAAGAATGGATAAGGCTCAGACTTGTCCTTTCAGATTACTTAAGGCCAAATTCTGGTCAACACCCGATTGTAGGAAGGCCAGAATGCGAGGCAAAGAGTAATTTTTAGGACTTGAGTGCCTGTGTTCACACAAGGCAAAGAAAGGATTGTTGGTTTGGATAGTAGATCTTTCTGTAAGTGGCTTTTCTTGCTTTTAGCAAGGTAGGAATGACAGACTTGGAAACCCCTGTCTCTTAAGACCTGGGCTTCAACAGCCATGCTGTTAAAACCAGAGACTTAGAAGCAGGATGGAATAGAGGGACCTGAGACAGCAGGTCTGATCTGTTGGGGGAAGGCCAGGGACAGACCTTGCCACAGACAGAGGTAGTTTATTGGTAAATCTGGGTGCCAGCCCACTTCACTGATCCAGGTAGTGGATTTTTGAAGGGTTTTGAAGGGGGATACTTTCCAGTTGTCGACTGCTGGGATGAGGACCACAGAGATCGCTGGACAGCAAATTTGTGTCCATGAGATTATCTGGTTTTCTTTCTTCAGGGCTGCATGACTCCTGGTGCCCCCTTGGTGGTTGATGTAAGCCACAGTAGTGGCATGGCACCCTGATGACAGAGGTATCAAGTTTTGCAGAGCCATATTTATAACTCTGGATGCCCAGGATGTTGATAGAGAACTTGGTTTCCACAGGTGACCATGTTCCCTGTACTATGAGGGACTGGAACACTCCTCCCCAGCCTGAAAGACTAGAATCTGTTATCACTTTCCAGTGATAAATAAGGAATAATTTCCCCATTGTCAAGAAAACCAAAAAAAAAAAAAAAAACAAAAACAAACACACACACACACACACAATCTTTAAAAGGGCGGCTTCAGTCTCTCTTCCTCAGTCTTTAACCGAGAACTTCCCCGGAACGGCTTCTGAAACAAATAAACACTTGTCCAAAGTTATAACAGCATATAGGGAGGGAATCCCTTTGCTCTCAAACGCTTGGTCTTGCGCTGAGATAAGGTCCAATCTATAGCGCTTCATGAAAGTCGAGTAGTTTGACCATGTTGCCGCTCGACAGATTTGTTCTTGTGTCGCTCCAGCTCGCGCCGCCCAAGAAGCCAATAGTGCACGTGTGGAGTGAGCCATGGGGGAAAAGGGACATTACTTTTTCATAATTTTGTAGGCTTCCACAATACCTTGTTTATTTGATCCAGCTTGCGATTGTGTTTTTGAAGCTTGGGGCCCCAATTTTTTTCCAGCATGTAAAATAGAGCACTGGATTTTCGAATGCTCTGACATTTCCAGATACCGTAAAACACAGGCTCTCACATCCAGTTGGTGGAATGCTATCTCCTTTGGATTGGTGGGTGACCCACAGAATGATGGCAAAATAATTTCCTGAGTTCTATGGAATTTCCTCACTACTTTAGGCAAAAAGCCTAGGTCTGTGCGTAGCACCAGCCTGTCTTCAAATACTTGCAAAAAAGGCTCTTTAATGGAAAGCACCTGAAGCTCGCTAATGCGTCTAGCTGTGGATATGGCCACTAAGAAAACAGTTTTGAGCATGACCAATTTTAAAAAGGACAGCTTTTCTTCCTGTGACCATTTTATCCAACCCTGTAGTACTGTTGACAGGTCCCATTTTGGCAAAATCTTAAACGGAACAGGTCTAATTCTGGCTAACCACTTAAAGAACCTGCTAACTAGCGGGTCTAATGCCAGGGATTGCTCAAAAAAAAAAAAAAACCCAGACAAGGCCGAAACCTGCACTTTTAATGCGCTAATGGCCAGTCCTTGATCCGCGCCATCTTGTAAAAACTCCAAGATGACCGGAATACCTGCAGACACCTTCTTGGTATCTAACCAGGAACAAAAAATATTCCAAATATTAACAAAAATCGCTTGGGTTACCTTCTTTCTACTAGAAAGAATTGTGTGTACCACCCTGTCCGAGAGCCCCTTAGACTTCAGGAGGCTTTCTTCAGAAACCAAGCTGATAATTTTAGATTCTGTATTCTTGGTAACAGAACTGGGCCCTGGGACAGGAGATCCTTCCTCTCGGGCAGCATGAGGGGAGGCTCCTCTGGCAGGCGTAACAATGTGGAAAACCACGGCCTTTTCAGCCAATATGGTCCATTCTTGAAATTTCCTGAGAACCAGAGGAATAGGTTTGAACGGGGGAAAGGCCCACCTCTGGGCCAAGGAGTCTATCCTTTTGGCCCCTGCTTCTCTTTCCAGTGTACACCGGAACCTGGGCATTTGCTCTGTTAGTGAACAAGTCCACCTCTGGGAGACCTAATTTCTCCACTATTAGCTGGAAGATCTTGGTGTTTAGTGACCATTCTGACTCGTACACTTGGTGTCGGCTCAGAAAGTCCAGGTGGTTGTCCGCTCTTCTCAGATGGACTGCAGATACAGATTTCAGATTTCTCTCGGCCCAAAACAAGATGATACTCGTTAGTCTGACTAAGGACGGACATCCTGTTCCCCCTTGCTTGTTTAAATAAGACACTGCTACCACACTGTCCGAGAGGACCTGTACGTGGTGACCTTTCAGCTCTCTGGCAAATGTTTTTTTAGCGCTTTCCAGATCGCCTGTAACTCCCTCCAGTTGGTAGACCTTTGGGACGGTACTTTCTCCCAGTGCCCTTGGGCTATTTTTGACCCCCAATGGGCCCCCCAGTCCCAAGCACTGGCATCAGTGGTGATACAGACGGACACTGGAAGAGACCATAATAGATCCTGCACAAGGTTCTCTTCATTCCTCCACCACCGAGACCTTCTGGTCTTTGAAGATAGGCGGATGGTTGTGTCTAGTGATTCCTGTGCTCCGTCCCAGCTGTTCAGGATGTTGGCCTGGAGACACCTGAAATGGGCCCTCGCCCATGGAACCGCAGGAACTGTTGCTACCAGAAAACCCAGACCTGACATACCTGAGCGGAGGGAAACTGCCAGATTGTTTTGAAAAAAAAGTTGGTCGCCTTCACCTTTTCTACCTTCTCCTCTGAGAGATAGATCTTTTGTGTCACCGAGTTCACCAAGAACCCCAGGTACTGTAAGACCTGTGCCGGGATTAAGTTAGACTTTTGTTTATCAACCACCCCAGTTTTTATAAAAAGGAAATGGCCACCCGCAGAGCTCCCTGTAATTGGAGCACAGAGGGGGCAAAGAATAAAAGGTCGTCCAAATATGGTATGACCGATATCCTTTTCAATCTCAGGGGAGCCAGTGCTTCCGCCAGGATTTTTGTAAAAATCCTGGGGGATGAGGACAGGCCAAATGGTAGGGCCCTGAATTGAAAATGTCAGACCTGCCTTCCACACTGGATTGCTACCCTCAAAAATTTGAGAGTCCTCGTGGATGGGGACATGTAGATAGGCGTCCCTCAGATCAAGGGAGGCCATGAAACAATCTGGGAGAAGAATAGACTTTACCAAAAAGATTGTTTCCATCCAGAATTTTTTGTATGTTACCCAGTTGTTTAGTAACTTCACATTTAGTATTAGATGGCATTTGCCCGACGGTTTCTTTACTACAAAAACGTAAGACAGTAGAAACCGTGGTTTACCTCTTGCTGTGGCACTGGAACAAGAACCATGAGTTTATAAAGGCAGTGGTCTTTGCTGATAGCTTGACCGACTCGTTTGATGCATCTACCATATAGTCCACTGCCTTATGCAGCATGGGAAAAGAATCCAAAATTTCCTTCCTGGAGGTCCCACTTTCCAAATGACCTTGTAATTAGTCCAGCCAGACTTCCAAATTATGAGCCACTATTGTTGTAGCCATCGCAGGTTTTCGGTCGGTCATGGCTACTTCCCATGACCTTTTCAGCAGTACCTTCATCCTCTTTTCCATGGGTTCCCTAAGGACACCCATGTCCTCAAAGGCAAGGTCTGTTGATTTAGCGCACTGGGAAAAGGCTGCGTCTACTTTGGGCATCTTGTTGCAAACACAGGTGGAATCCTCACTGAAAGAGAATCTCCTCTTCAAACTTTTGGGGAAAAAAACTATTATTTTCCTCCGGTTCCACCCACTCTTTAATAGAGTCTGCCAGGGGTTGTCTTAATGGCCTCCATTTCTTTCTGAACACCAGAAATCAATTCCTTGCAGGCCCCACAGGGCCTCCTTCTAAACCAATTTGTCAATACAGGGTTTACAGAGGGGCTTGTTCCACCCTTCCTTAAATTTGTACGTACATGACGGACACCTCTTCTTCCCCCCCTAACCTCTCCAGTTCTTTAGGCAGAGCCTAAGACAAGAGAAGGAGAGAAGAAAGGGAGGAAAAAAGGAGGCAAACAAAAGACAAGCTACCATCAGCATAAAACCTTAGCAATCTAGGTTGTCCTTCACCAAAACCTATGTGCACCCCCACCAGCCGCTGACAGGATTCGCAAGACTCTTTAGTCTGGATCCCGTCTTTAAAAAAAAAAAAAAAAAAAAAAAAAAAGGAAGGGGGCCTCAAAAATGGGCCACATAAGTAGTCCATTATTCCGCCCCCCCCAGCCCCGTAGGTCCCTGGCATCCCTGTGTCCGCCTACCTGAGGTGAGTTGGCTCCACTGCCACCTAGTTCAGCTGAATCCATGCTGTCCGTTCCTTGCATTCAGGTAGACAGTCTGTGGTGAAGCACTATTACATCCTGTGGCTGGCGTTTTTCCCAAAAACTGCCCTGGCTCCATCATCCACGCTCACCGGGTGACCTGGAACCAAAAGTCCTGCGCCGGAAGTCCCCGCCTTCCTCCTGCGTTCCATAGGCCAGAACTCGAGACCTACGCCCCCCACCTGACCCACGATCGTTTCCGGCAGCCAGACAAGGAACGCCAGCCCTCCCTAGGCTATCAAGGAGGAGGACGCCGGCACCGGCTTACATTTAGCCTTGCCGGGGGGGGGGGGCCAGATGCCAGCCACCTTAGACCCATGCTACCAGGTACGCAGATCTCCTTCCCCCTTCTACCATGGGCAGTTCCCAGGCTTAGGGAAAGGAGAGCTCCAATCTAGCCTCCTCCTCTGGTGGAAGAAACGCAAATACTGAGGAAGAAAGATGGAAGCCGCCCTTTAAAGATCTGGTTATACTGTCCTGGACAGACGACTAGAGAAAACCTGGATGCCCCAAATTCTGAGAAGGACAAGAAGACGTGCTTGGACCTTTGTAAATACTCTTAGAGCAGAAGATAGGCCAAAAGGCAGCATGACAAACTTGTAGGAACTGTCTGCCACTGCGACGCACAGAAAGCACGAATGAGGAGAATAAATGGGGATATGCATCTTGGATGTTTACAGATGCCAGGTATTTCCATTATTTCAGAGAGGCAATACCCAACCTTGCAGATTCCAAGTGAAATTTTGGAACATAAAAAAGGTATTTGCTGAGGGATTTTAAATTTCAGAATAGGATGAATTCCCCTGTTGGGCTTGGTTCTGTGAACAGCTTTAAGCCTTGTGAAGGTACTGACACAGCTACTCCTTGGGACAAGAGATGGTTCAGGATATTCTGGAAATCTGATTGTCCCTGGGTAGATTTTGTTTGCTTTGAGAGAAGAAAACAGCAAGGGGGTAGAGTTTTGAATTCTATTTTGTAGAAAACCACCAATTTTACCCAAAGGTTTGGCACCCAGAGAGGCAAATGGTAACAGACATTTCCCTACTCTTAGGAGTAAGGGCGTCCTTTCATTGAGAAGAGGGCTTTGGGGAAGATTGTTGGGCTTTGTAGGCCAAGTCTATTCCCGAAAGGAAGGGCTGAACTTAGGTTCGGATATTGAAGCCTGGGTAGAGCAATTAGGTGCTGCATTTTACAGAATTAGGGGCTCCTGAGGGAAGGTTTTGGAATCTTCCACTGTAGAAGTAAAACCTTTCCTCCCATTACATCTTTTATTAATTGGTCAAGTGCTTCCCCAAACAGCTGTTTTCCCTCGAAAGAAGAAAAAAAAAAAAAAAAAAAAAACACACATGTGAAGCATCTTTTAAAGGCAGTTTCATGTTGTCTAGGCTTTCAGCCACAAGAATCTGCACATGTGAATGGAGATTGGGGCCATTCTGGAAATTTGCCTCATGACATGTTCTAATGCATCCACACAAAAAAGCAGAGCAGAAGGCAACTGCTCTGTTAAAGCCAAGAATACAGGGTCATATTAGTTGCTTATTCTCCTAGGCCAATTTGCTGCAATCTGCCATATCGAAATTTTCGCAAGAGCTGGTTTGCAGGGGGACTGGGCCTGCCAGTGTGTCCAGAAGGAAAACTCTGCAACCCTGGTGCAGACAATCCTTGTGTCAAAAGGGCAGGAGGAAGCGCCTTAGTACCTTATAGTCAGAAGTGTGCAATCTCTGGTGTGATGCAACACCTGGTCACCACCCCCAAGACTAATCTCTGAGTGGTTGAGTTTTAGCACCAAACTTAACATTTACAATGAAGTGAACACAATTCAGTTATAGCTCTGATCTTTTACAGTAATAGCCAGAGATACAGGTGGCCCGGTCTTACCCCCCCCCCCCCCCAAGGGGTCTTCAGAGGTTGGATGCAATAGGGATGGACTACAACCCTGCACCTGCATAGCACCGTGCAACTGACTTCACATGTTGCACTAGGCACTAAGGTGAGCACCATTGCAGGGCCCAAAGCAACATTACACCACTACACAGTGTGGAGTCTAGGTACAGCTCCCAAGGTTTTACTGAGAATGTGCTGATCCAGATGCACTGCTTCCATCTGTGGCATTTTTAAACAATAAGGAGCTGACTGAAGAATCTGAAGATAAAATTATAAAGTACAATAATAAAACTAGTTAAGCTAAGAGTGATTTCCCTATGAAGGAAAAAAGAGGTTTATCATCACCTTAGAACACTACCAAAAAAACCCCATGGACTCAAAGAACTCATGAAGTGGGGCAGGTTATTGGGAAGGTGCCCAGTACCAGTGTCCAATCGTCTGAAGGTACAAGTCTAACTAATGTTCTATGAATATTTGGCCTGCGACCAGTACAATTAAGATACACAAAAGGTATTATATTACAAGCTTGCTAGTGCTTTGATGTGGTGGCCACATTTTTTTTTCCCAGTTTTTAACTTTGTTTTCCCTTATTTTCATCTGGCCAATAACACACTTCCTGTTTTAGGGAGGTGCCTCTATGGAGGAGCACCCCAAGGCACCCTTGGACAGTAGCATTTTCTTGGGATGGGCTTTACTAAAGCTGGCCCATAGATGGATCGAAATTTGGCCATCCCCGTTCAACAGAAGTTAATTGCTTGAACAAACAGACAAGCTGGAAAACATTTGTCAGTCAGTGGTTGTACTGATCAGTGTATTCTTGCAGTGCCAGGTCCCACTGTCAGAGTACAATGTCCCAGGAAGCAAGATTTCTCCATGCACCTTTTTATATGCACGGAGGAATACGTTCATTTTTTTTTTTTTTTTTTTCGCTAAGCCAGATAAAACTAACCATCTATGGCTAGCTTAAAGGAATTGTAAAGGCAAGGGTTTTATCTTCATGCATTATGCATCAAGATAAAGACTGCTGTGTGCAGCAGCCTCCCCAGCAGCCCCTAATACTTACCTGAGCCCCATCTCTGACCAGCGATGTCCACAAGTCCCTTAGCCATCTGTGACTCTCCCCCTTGATTGGCTGAGACACAGCAGCGGCGCAATTGGCTCCCGCGGTTGTCAAAGGCAGTTAGCCAATCAGGAGAGAGGGGACAGAGCCGAATGGCAGCTTTGTGTCTGAATGGACACACGGAGCTGCAGCTCGGCTACCCCCATAGCAAGCTGCTTGCTGTTGAGGCACTCGACAGGAGGGAGGGGCCAGGAGCAGCAACGAGGGACCCAAGAAGAGAAGGATTCGAGCTGCTCTGTGCAAAACCAACTGCACAGAGCAGGTAAGTATGACAGGTTTGTTATTTTGTTTCTTTATTTTTTTTTTTTTTTAAAAGAGACTTTACAAATCGCTAACAAAAACTTCCTGTCCCGATTCACAGGTAATAAAGCTATGACACAGAGTGAACTCAAACACAAATACTGCTTTGCTAATGCTAGTAACAGGCTGAATCGTGTCATTTTAATTTTACACTTAGTACCACTACATTTTATTTTAAAGCACATGTCTTTATGATCCCAGAAATAATTTTTTTTTTTTTCTGCAAATGTATGTTTTCCACTTATTTGTGTTTTTAAAATGACAGAAAAATAGAGGGGTTCTTACTTTTCCTGCACATTACTTTAGTTACGCGGTTAATCTAGATACCTTGTCTGTTATTTCCAGGGCTTTTTTTCCCCTCAAACAATAGGTGCTGGAACTCAACCACAACCCCCCAAAACCTCTCCCCCCACACACACCCTTCAAATCACATCAAATAGTGGGTGTGGTCAGTCAAATTTCACAAACAGTAGGAGAGTCTTAAAGGGGCATTAAATACCAGGATTGCATTACATACAGAGTGCAGAGTTCAGGGGGGTTACACACAAAGTGCAGAGCAGTCACTTGTAAACACAGAAAATGGACTTCTGTGTTTACAAGTGATTGTGGTGAGCAGGCACCAAAGGGTCTGAGCCAGAGGTGGTGGAACTGAGTTCCACCAAGTTCCCCCTGAAAAAAAGCCCTGGTTATTTCATTAGTAACATGGTACTGATTTCATACCTTACTGCAGACTTGGGAATGGATCCATACAGCAATGAGCTAAGACCTCGATACAAGCCTCTGATTCCATGATCCTGTACAGTAAGCTTGACACAGTGCCCTGTGGGTGACACAAGAGGTAAGTGGGCTTATCCATCACTACAATCCTGTAATATGCGATCACACCTTCTTACCTATTCCCCTATACCGGGGTGGATTGGCCTTCTCATCTAACTGAAGCTGAGTCTTGACATACTCTGTAGGGAAAGTGATGCAGATTTCGATGCCCCCTGCAATTCCGCCTATGAGAGATAAAATACGGAATGAGACACGTTTTCCCAGATCTGAAAGGGTTGGGATAGTGCTGGACCAGTCAGTCATTCTCAAACAGGGTTCTATGGAACCCTAGGATTCCTCCAGGGGTTGCTAGGGATTCACCTTCCATTTGATGGTACCTGCATGGCTCTGGAGCCAATGTCACTTGAAAAAGCCAAAAGCAAGACATCAATGATCTTTTTAGCTGTCTATAGGGGTGGACATTCTTCCCACTGGCTATCACTGAAGTTATAGACATTCTTCCCACTGATTCCCAAAAAATTGGTTTATAAAATGTGTTCCCCTAGACCTAAAAGTGTTTTCTTTGGGTTTAAAAAGATTAAGAATGGCTGTGCTGGACAGAGTAGAGATTTGAGTCTAAAGAAGAAAATGTTTTCATTGCCAAAATTAAGTTTGTTTCTGTTAAAAGGAAGGTATGTATGGTTCCAGTTCTAGGCAGATGCTCAACAAATTAATTTCTGGTTGTGTGGTTAGAAGCACCTAGGACAAAACTAATTTTGAAATTCATTAAAAATATTTGTTAAGAGTATTATATATAGCCAACATGTTTTAGGTGGAAATTTAAACTTCCAGAGATCCAGGTGGCTGGTTAAACTGATTAGAACTAGCGTCAACCCAGCCTCCATTCGTGCTGTGTTATTTCCTCCTGACTGTATTACAAATCGTTCAATTCCTGAAGAAGGGGAAGTCATGCCCCTTGAAATGTGTTGGCTGTATCTGACGCCCTTAGCAAAAATAAATATTTACATATACTAAAGGTTAGTTTAAAAAAGAAAAATCGGGGCCACACTGTAGCTGGTTTAGCAGTGTGGCCCCGATCCTCTTCTGGGGTTCCTTGGCAGTGCTCCTGGTTCCTCCTCTTCTCGAGTGCCCCGTTGGAGCCGCTCTCCCTCAGGGCACTCATGCGGGCGTGCTGTCTTGTCCATTGACACAGGCAGGACTCTACCCCACCCCCGGCTCCCGCGCCATTGGATTAGATTGACAGCAGCAGAAGCCAATAGTTGCACTGCTATCAGTCTATTCAATCGGGACCCTAGACCCCGGCTGGAGCTGGTGTGGTTGTCCCGGTCGTTGGAAAGACCAGTTTAGGCAAGTAAAAAGGGGGGCTCTGAGGGGCTGCTGCATCACAGGAGGTTTTTCACCTTAATGCATAGAATGTGAAAAGGTGAAAAACCCCTTTAAAACTAAATGGAATTTAAATAGGCACTCCTAACCACACACCCAAAAGTGATTTCCCAGAGACAACCACACATTGGCAGGCCGACAGAAATGTAGTGGAAATTGACAGATTTTTTTTCCTGGAAGAATAATCACATATACCAGGTAGCGATTTAAAAAAAAATGTAAGTTTTACATGAAACAGAAGTGAACGGTTTTATTATAATGGTAATAAAAGAGGACGTTTAAAAAAGTTAGGCGCAAAATGACCAGTTGGAATGGGCCGAGCTTGACTTTGGATACACATCAAGCCTCGGGTGGACAAAGTAAACTTTTTTTTGGTATTCGATGGAGTAACAAAGGTTAAAAATCGTCAAGTTTTTATTGTGTCAATTTTTTTATTTATTTTTTTAGTTAAAGCAGGTTATACAGCACAGTGCTTGTGCAGTGCAATTTGGCCCCCTGTATCAGCTGAAATACCTGGCTGAGCCCCGACACTGTCAGTTTATGTGTCGTCGTCAGGCACAGCCCTCCTGTTTCTCCTCTGTCCTCTCCCTCCACCCTCGCTCCTGCTGCTGAAATAAAACCATACATGTTATGTAATCCTCCGCCTTGTTATCCTAGGTGCTCCTGTCCGTTTCATTAAAAAAAAAAAAAAGCCTGCTATACCGGATTTCACAGCGCCGGCCGGCTCTCTCCTCCGCTCGTCCCGAATAACATCAGTAGGGAAAATCTTGGCCCCTCCCGCTATAGCTGTCAGATCAAGAGGAAAGAGAAGAGGCCGGGCCTGCGAGCGCTGCTTTGAAATAAAATATAGCAGGCATTTTTTTAAATTAAAAAACAGACACAGGAGCACCTAGGATAACAAGACAGAGGATTATATAGAATGTCTCACTGGGTTTACAACCACTTTAAACAGGGACCGCCAAACTGAATGAAATTCATCCAGTCCCTGCTGAACCATCCATCTATGGCCACCTTAACGTTTACCCACCAGAGTACACATACAGTTGTGCTCATAAGTTTGCATACCCTGGCAGAAATTATGATTCATTGCAACAGAAACTACCCAAATGACCCTGATCAAAAGTTTACATACCCCAGTCCTTAATACAGTGTATTGCCCCCTTTAACATCAATGACAGCTTGAAGTTTTTTGAGGCTCATTGACCACACATATACATACGTATATGTATATGTATATGTATATGTATATATACACACACACATACATACATACATACATACATACATACATACATACATACATACATACATACATACATACATACATACATACATATATATATATATATATATATATATATATATATATACATATACACAAACAGATCACAGGTGAGGATGGTTACCTTTAATAGCCATTCAAACCCCTTTGTGTCAACTTGTGTGCATGTTATCAGGCCAAAATCACCAGGGTATGTAAACTTTTGATCAGGGTCATTTGGGTAATTTCTGTTATGATTTAAAAAGAGTAAACACAGTGGATTAATAAATGGCTTCAGCCAAACACTAACTATGAGCGAATTTTGGATAAAAAAAAAAACCTGAGTGAAAGAAATTGTGTTTATCATTCATATTCTCTGAAAAATGGCCAAGAAATCATAAATTCTGTAAACTTATGATCACAACGGTACATATTTACAAGGATATCAGAGAAAAGTCATATCAGATTTAATTAGCTGATATTACTGACAGTAGCAATGATTTCAGTCATTTTATTTACCCAATAAACTCTAGCAATATTTTAGTGACTGCATGCCAAGAATATTGAATACAGACTGCAGCAGATACATTATGCATTGGCAGGAATGCTTGTTATTCTGTGAAGTACAGTGACAACCTTCAGATTTATAGCACAAACTGACCATTTTAATTCAGTTGACGTAAATAAAACTGCTCACCCAGAAATAGAAAAACATAAAGAGAAAAAAAAAAAAAATGAATATTTACAGCCCTGAAATGTAATCCATCCTTCAAATCAAGCCAGACGGAACTGAAGCCCACTGATTTTTCATTCATAGCTCTGAACGTGACAGAAGCACAGGTAGTTATTTTTCCAGTACACCTGTCATTGGGGATAAATGGGGCTGCCATTGCTGACACACTGGCAGCAGAGATTTGAGTCACCGACTTGGAACAAGCATGCAGATTTGATTGTCAGAAATTCTTAGCTGCATACTTGTTCCAGGTCAGTGACTCAAAGCTACTGGATGACAGTCAGGCAACAAAAAAAAAAAAAAAAAAAAAAAAAGGGTCAAGTTCATCTCAACTCACTGGTATAACAGTCTACAATAAGTCCTAAATTCAGTTAAAATGTCCTTTACCTTCCCTGATTGAGACAAAATTCTGGGTTTGTGTCCTATTTAAGGAGATACTCCCATCCCTATAGACATGCAGTAAATGTCAAATTGCAATAACAGTGAGGGAGTCTTAAAGGGGTATATAGTTAAATAAAACCAAAATTCTACTTATTGCATACAGGACACACATATCACAGTCCTTGTAACCATACAATAAATATTAGTACACAAGCAAGTGCCTAAAGCTGGCCATGGATGGATAGAAATTTGTCCACTTCAACAGGGAGCAGCTGAATTTCGATCCATCTATAGCCATTCCTGTTTGAGAGGAGTCAACCTAGTGATGAACGCCCCTCAAACGGGAATGTTGAGAAATTTCTGTTCAATTAACACCTACAGCCAATTGGCTGCAGCGCTGATCAGAGAAGCCCCGCTGTCAGAATACAAAAGTGCAGGTAGGTAAGGTGCACGACACACTAAACCAGGGATCCTCAAACTACGGCCCTCCAGCTGTTGCGGAACTACACATCCCATGAGGCATTGTAAAACTCTGACATTCACAGACATGACTAGGCATGATGGGAATTCTAGTTCCTGAACAACTGGAGGGCCATAGTTTGAAGACCCCTGCACTAAACGCTGGTGCAATGCAAAATAACCACTTGCCGACCGCCGCACGACTATATACGTCGGCAGAATGGCACGGGCAGGCAAAAGGACTTACAGGTACGTCCTTGCCTGCCCGCGGGTGGGGGGTCCGATCGGACCCCCCCCCCCCCCCCCGGTGCCTGCGGCGGTCGGCAAATCTCCCACGGCGATCGGTGGTGAGGGGGAGGCCATCCATTCGTGGCCCCCCCCTCGCGATCGCTCCCAGCCAATGGGATCATTTCCCTGCCTCTGTATTGTACACAGAGGCAGAGGAAATTATGTCATCTCTCCTCGGCTCGGTATTTTCCGTTCCGGGCCGAGGAGAGAAGACTGCAATGTGAGTGCACCAACACACACACACACACACACACACAGTAGAACATGCCAGGCACACAAAACACCCCGATCCCCCCCCCCAATCACCCCCCTCCCCGTCACAAACTGACACCAAGCTGTTTTTTTTTTTTCTGATTACTGTATTGGTGTCAGTTTGTGACAGGTACAGTGTTAGGGCAGTGAGTGTTATGCCCCCTTTAGGTCTAGGATACCCCCCTAACCCCCCCTAATAAAGTTTTAACCCCTTGATCACCCCCTGTCACCAGTGTCGCTAAGCGATCATTTTTCTGATCGCTGTATTAGTGTCGCTGGTGACGCTAGTTAGTGAGGTAAATATTTAGGTTCGCCGTCAGCGTTTTATAGCGACAGGGACCCCCATATACTACCGAATAAATGTTTTAACCCCTTGATTTCCCCCTAGTTAACCCTTTCACCACTGATCACTGTATAACCGTTACGGGTGACGCTGGTTAGTTTGTTTATTTTTTATAGTGTCAGGGCACCCGCCGTTTATTACCGAATAAAGGTTTAGCCCCCTGATCGCCCGGCGGTGATATGCGTCGCCCCAGGCAGCGTCAGATTAGCGTCAGTACCGCTAACACCCACGCACGCAGCATACGCCTCCCTTAGTGCTATAGTATCTGAACGGATCAATATCTGATCCGATCAGATCTATACTAGCGTCCCCAGCAGTTTAGGGTTCCCAAAAACGCAGTGTTAGTGGGATCAGCCCAGATACCTGCTAGCACCTGCGTTTTGCCCCTCCGCCCGGCCCAGCCCAGCCCACCCAAGTGCAGTATCGATCGATCACTGTCACTTACAAAACACTAAACGCATAACTGCAGCGTTCGCAGAGTCAGGCCTGATCCCTGCGATCGCTAACAGTTTTTTTGGTAGCGTTTTGGTGAAATGGCAAGCACCAGCCCCAGGCAGCGTCAGGTTAGTGCCAGTAGCGCTAACACCCACGCACGCACCGTACACCTCCCTTAGTGGTATAGTATCTGAACTGATCAATATCTGATCTGATCAGATCTATACTGGCGTCCCCAGCAGTTTAGGGTTCCCAAAAACGCAGTGTTAGTGGGATCAGCCCAGATACCTGCTAGCACCTGCGTTTTGCCCCTCCGCCCGGCCCAGCCCAGCCCACCCAAGTGCAGTATCGATCGATCACTGTCACTTACAAAACACTAAACGCATAACTGCAGCGTTCGCAGAGTCAGGCCTGATCCCTGCGATCGCTAACAGTTTTTTTGGTAGCGTTTTGGTGAAATGGCAAGCACCAGCCCCAGGCAGCGTCAGGTTAGTGCCAGTAGCGCTAACACCCACGCACGCACCGTACACCTCCCTTAGTGGTATAGTATCTGAACTGATCAATATCTGATCTGATCAGATCTATACTGGCGTCCCCAGCAGTTTAGGGTTCCCAAAAACGCAGTGTTAGTGGGATCAGCCCAGATACCTGCTAGCACCTGCGTTTTGCCCCTCCGCCCGGCCCAGCCCAGCCCACCCAAGTGCAGTATCGATCGATCACTGTCACTTACAAAACACTAAACGCATAACTGCAGCGTTCGCAGAGTCAGGCCTGATCCCTGCGATCGCTAACAGTTTTTTTTGTAGCGTTTTGGTGAACTGGCAAGCACCAGCGGCCTAGTACACCCCGGTCGTAGTCAAACCAGCACTGCAGTAACACTTGGTGACGTGGCGAGTCCCATAAGTGCAGTTCAAGCTGGTGAGGTGGCAAGCACAAGTAGTGTCCCGCTGCCACCAAAAAGACAAACACAGGCCCGTCGTGCCCATAATGCCCTTCCTGCTGCATTCGCCAATCCTAATTGGGAACCCACCACTTCTGCAGCGCCCGTACTTCCCCATTCACATCCCCAACCAAATGCAGTCGGCTGCATGAGAGGCATTTTTATGTCCTCCCGAGTACCCCTACCCAACGAACCCCCCCAAAAAAGATGTTGTGTCTGCAGCAAACGCGGATATAGGCGTGACACCCGCTATTATTGTCCCTCCTGTCCTGACAATCCTGGTCTTTGCATTGGTGAATGTTTTGAACGCTACCATTCACTAGTTGAGTATTAGCGTAGGGTACAGCATTGCACAGACTAGGCACACTTTCACAGGGTCTCCCAAGATGCCATCGCATTTTGAGAGACCCGAACCTGGAACCGGTTACAGTTATAAAAGTTACAGTTACAAAAAAAGTGTAAAAAAAAAAAAAAAAAAAAAAAAAAAAACACAAACAAAAATATAAAATAAAAAATAATAGTTGTCGTTTTATTGTTCTCTCTCTATTCTCTCTCTCTCTATTCTTCTGCTCTTTTTTACTGTATTCTATTCTGCAATGTTTTATTGTTATTATGTTTTATCATGTTTGCTTTTCAGGTATGCAATTTTTTATACTTTACCGTTTACTGTGCTTTATTGTTAACCATTTTTTTGTCTTCAGGTACAGCATTCACGACTTTGAGTGGTTATACCAGAATGATGCTTGCAGGTTTAGGTATCATCTTGGTATCATTCTTTTCAGCCAGCGGTCGGCTTTCATGTAAAAGCAATCCTAGTGGCTAATTAGCCTCTAGACTGCTTTTACAAGCAGTGGGAGAGAATGCCCCCCCCCACCGTCTTCCGTGTTTTTCTCTGGCTCTCCTGTCTCAACAGGGAACCTGAGAATGCAGCCGGTGATTCAGCCAGCTGACCATAGAGCTGATCAGAGACCAGAGTGGCTCCAAACATCTCTATGGCCTAAGAAACCGGAAGCTACGAGCATTTTATGACTTAGATTTCGCCGGATGTAAATAGCGCCATTGGGAAATTGGGGAAGCATTTTATCACACCGATCTTGGTGTGGTCAGATGCTTTGAGGGCAGAGGAGAAATCTAGGGTCTAATAGACCCCAATTTTTTCAAAAAAGAGTACCTGTCACTACCTATTGCTATCATAGGGGATATTTACATTCCCTGAGATAACAATAAAAATGATTAAAACAAAAAAAAATGAAAGGAACAGTTTTAAAATAAGATAAAAAAGCAAAAAAATAATAAAGAAAAAAAAAAAAAAAAAAAAAAAGCACCCCTGTCCCCCCTGCTCTCGCGCTAAGGCGAACGCAAGCGTCGGTCTGGCGTCAAATGTAAACAGCAATTGCACCATGCATGTGAGGTATCACCGCGACGGTCAGATCGAGGGCAGTAATTTTAGCAGTAGACCTCCTCTGTAAATCTAAAGTGGTAACCTGTAAAGGCTTTTAAAGGCTTTTAAAAATGTATTTATTTTGGTGCCACTGCACGTTTGTGCGCAATTGTAAAGCATGTCATGTTTGGTATCCATGTACTCGGCCTAAGATCATCTTTTTTATTTCATCAAACATTTGGGCAATATAGTGTGTTTTAGTGCATTAAAATGTAAAAAAGTGTGTTTTTTCCCCAAAAAATGCGTTTGAAAAATCTCTGCGCAAATACTGTGTGAAAAAAAAAAATTAAACACCCACCATTTTAATCTGTAGGGCATTTGCTTTAAAAATATATATAAATGTGTGGGGGTTCAAAGTAATTTTCTTGCCAAAAAAAATAATTTTTTCATGTAATCAAAAAGTGTCAGAAAGGGCTTTGTTAAGCTTCTAAATGTTGTGCATAAAATGCCAAGACAGTTCAAACCCCCCCCAAATGACCCCATTTTGGAAAGTAGACACCCCAAGCTATTTGCTGAGAGGCATGTCGAGTCCATGGAATATTTTATATTGTGACACAAGTTGCGGGAAAGAGACAAATTTTTTTTTTTTTTGCACAAAGTTGTCACTAAATGATATATTGCTCAAACATGCCATGGGAATATGTGAAATTACACCCCAAAATACATTCTGTTGCTTCTCCTGAGTACGGGGATACCACATGTGTGAGACTTTTTGGGAGCCTAGCCGCGTATGGGACCCCGAAAACCAAGCACCGCCTTCAGGCTTTCTAAGGGCGTAAATTTTTGATTTCACTCTTCACTGCCTATCACAGTCTCGGAGGCCATGGAATGCCCAGGTGGCACAAAACCCCCCCCCAAATGACCCCATTTTGGAAAGTAGACACCCAAAGCTATTTGCTGAGCGGTATAGTGAGTATTTTGCAGACCTCAGTTTTTGTCACAAAGTTTTGAAAATTAAAAAAAGAAAAAAAAATTTTTTTTTTTGTCTTTCTTCATTTTCAAAAACAAATGAGAGCTGCAAAATACTCACCATGCCTCTCAGCAAATAGCTTGGGGTGTCTACTTTCCAAAATGGGGTCATTTGGGGGGGGGTTTGTGCCACCTGGGCATTCCATGGCCTCCGAGACTGTGATAGGCAGTGAAGAGTGAAATAAAAAATGTACACCCTTAGAAATCCTGAAGGCGGTGATTGGTTTTTTGGGGTCCCGTACGCGGCTAGGCTCCTAAAAAGTCCCACACATGTGGTATCCCCATACTCAAGAGAAGCAGCAGAATGTATTTTGGGGTGCAATTCCACATATGCCCATGACCTGTGTGAGCAATATATCATTTAGTGACAACTTTGTGCAAAAAAAAAAAAAAAAAAAAAAAAAAAAAAAATAAATAAAATTGTCACTTTCCCGCAACTTGTGTCAAAATATAAAATATTCCATGGACTCAACATGCCTCTCAGCAAATAGCTTGGGGTGTCTACTTTCCAAAATGGGGTCATTTGGGGGGGGTTTGTGCCATCTGGGCATTTTATGGCCTTCAAAACTGTGATAGGTAGTGAGGAGTAAAATCAAAAATGTACGCCCTTAGAAATCCTGAAGGCAGTGATTGGTTTTCGGGGCCCCGTATGCGGCTAGGCTCCCAAAAAGTCCCACACATGTGGTATCCCCATACTCAGGAGAAGCAGCTAAATGTATTTTGGGGTGCAATTCCACATATGCCCATGGCCTGTGTGAGCAATATATCATTTAGTGACAACTTTTTGTAATTTTTTTTTTTTTTTGTCATTATTCAATCACTTGGGACAAAAAAAATGAATATTCAATGGGCTCAAAATGCCTCTCAGCAATTTCCTTGGGGTGTCTACTTTCCAAAATGGGGTCATTTGTGGGGGTTTTGTACTGCCCTGCCATTTTAGCACCTCAAGAAACGACATAGGCAGTCATAAATTAAAGGCTGTGTAAATTCCAGAAAATGTACCCTAGTTTGTAGGCGCTATAACTTTTGCGCAAACCAATAAATATACACTTATTGACATTTTTTTTACCAAAGACATGTGGCCAAATACATTTTGGCCTAAATGTATGACTAAAATTGAGTTTATTGGATTTTTTTTAGAACAAAAAGTAGAAAATATCATTTTTTTTTCAAAATTTTCGGTCTTTTTCCGTGTATAGCGCAAAAAATAAAAACGGCAGAGGTGATCAAATACCATCAAAAGAAAGCTCTATTTGTGGGAAGAAAAGGACGCAAATTTCGTTTGGTTACAGCATTGCATGACCACGCAATTAGCAGTTAAAGCGTCGCAGTGCCAAATTGTAAAAAGTGCTCTGGTCAGGAAGGGGGTAAATCCTTCCGGGGCTGAAGTGGTTAATAAATGCACACCAGTTAGATCAGTGATGCTACAATTATTTGTTTCTTGAGAATGTGGACTAAGCCTTTAGCTTCATTTTTAAGTCAGAATGTTGGTCTAAACGCTCACCTTATGTGATGCCTCGAGGTGTACATCATCATTCCACCCAATTCAGGTCATACCCT
This sequence comes from Aquarana catesbeiana, assembly GCF_042186555.1. NCBI lineage: Eukaryota > Metazoa > Chordata > Amphibia > Anura > Ranidae > Aquarana > Aquarana catesbeiana. The sequence goes on along the minus strand of NC_133325.1, from coordinate 659,450,235 downwards.
CAGCACTGACATCGCTGTGTGTCTCTCTACATTGGCCCTCAGAGACACCCTTGCATTTGCACTCCCAGCATGCATACACTGCCTAAAGTTGCCTAGAGTGGCAAGTCAAGTCACTTCTGCTACCCCCGCATGTATACTCCAGCACACATACTCCTGTGCTCACTGTGTCTTCAGTGCATGTCCTCCTACCCAGATGTTCAGGAAAGCGTGACTCTGCAGCCAGAAAACATGGCGTTATATGTATTGGTCACTCAGGCATTGGAATATCCTGGAGCGTGTTAGCACTGCTTGCTATTAGTACATACATATAAAGAAAAGCTGCAGGTTTAGTACTACTTTAAAGTGGAACTTCAGTCATTTTTTCATCTTTCCATCTATTAAATCGTCTGCCCCGGTTTTTAAAGCAGAGGTCCACCCAAAAAAAAAAAAAAAAAGTGTAAAGTCAGCAGCTACACATACTGCAGCTGCTGGCTTTTAATAGGACACTTACCTGTCCTGGAGTCCAGCCATGTCGGCACCACAGATGATGTTTCCATCAGCTGTCGAGTGCTGCCGCCGCCATTGCGGGTACGGGAACCCGGCAGTGTAGCCTTACGGCTTCACGCCAGGAACCCTACTGCGCATGTGCAAGGCCCCAATCCTCTCCTACTGGCCCGGCGACAGGGGGAGGAGGGAGGCCCGCGGTGACATCATGGGCCACGGTGTGGACTCCTGGAAGTGGGAACAGGATACCCCCCCCAAAAGGTGCCAATTGTGGCACTGGAGGGGGGGGGGGGGTGGAACAAATGAGCGGAAGTTCCAATTTTGGGTGGAACTCCGCTTTAACTTTGGATAGTAAAACATTTTTTTTTTCTGCCAGTAGATACCTTATACAGCCCACTTCCTGTTTGTCTGGTCATTAGCCTAGACTTATGGCATCATGCACTTCTCTCTCTCGTGAGAGTTTGTCAGGAAGGGGGGGGGATGAGTCATAAGAGGGCCAATGAGAGCAGCAGAGCTGGAGGTGTGTGTCTGTGTAAATTCAGGAAGTGAACAGGCAGCAATCACAGTATATATAAAATATGCAAAGTGGAGGGAAGCTTAAGAATGGCAAAGATGCTATTACAAAATTATGTGAGCAGACTGCAGTTCCTCTTTAATAATGTAATCATGAACACAAAGCTCCAATTCATTTAGATTAGCCTGGCGTTCACATCAATCAAGCTTTAGTTATGTTTGCACACATCACTTGGCGTGCTATGTAAGCCACTGCAGATTTTACCTCCTGTTTGGCATTAAGGATACAAAATGTCTATTGTCAGCCCTGACATGAAAATGAAACTGTAATATTTATTTTATTAGACTGTTGCATATTACAGTCCAGTATTGTATCTGATATAAACTGGAGCTTCAATAAACCAAGTCCAATTAGAGTAAACTGAAGGTTAGATAAGCAGACTGCCACTGCTTACCATTTATTCTGGAAGTGCCAATTCCCTGGCTGTCTTACGAATCTAATGGAATCCAAGTCACTGTCCCAGAACAATTATGCAGATCGGGAATTCGGACTTTACATGTTTCATGACTGTTCTGGATCATAGCATTAGAAGGTATTGAAGTAAGAGGATAAGCATGACTGCCAGGCAGACAGCCTATTCAGCAATGACAACACCAGTATTCTTTCAGTGCAGGTTTTCATTAAAGGCTTGTTCACACCAGTGGCTGCAATATACTGCAGCTGCTGGTATGGGCTGCAAAGGGAACTGTGCTGATGCATTTTAATGACATGTCACTCTTCCCCCCCCCCCCCCCCCCTATACGTCAAATGCCATCTAGTGGCCAAAGTGTGGTATTTTTCCTGAAATACCTTAGTCAGAACAAATACTGCATTATGGCCATCAGATGAAACCACTGTATTAAAATGATACTAACACACACACACACACACACTGTTTCATATACATTGTCCCTTATATTTCTGTATGTAAATGATGGCATTGTATTAAAAAAAAAAAAAAAAAAAAAAAGGGAAACATAAGCATGAGGAGCTTATAGCCCTCATATGTTCCAATAAAAAAAAAAAGGGGGGGGGGGGAGCTTTTGGAATACAGAGTAAAAATAAATATGAATAAACTGTTTTAAACTCTCAAACAAATAGATACAGTGCCTTGCAAAAGTATTCACACCCCCCCCCCCCCCCTTGGCATTTTTCGTGTTTTGTTGCCTCACAACCTGAAATTAACATGGATTGTTTGAGGATTTGCATAATTTAATTTACAGAACATGCCCACAACTTTGAAGATGTGTTTTTTTTTTGTTTTTTTTTTTAATTGTGAAGCAAACAACAAATAGGACAAAATAACATAAAAAGTCAATGTGCATAACTATTCACCCCGCTAAAGTCAATACTTTGTAGAGCCACCTTTTGCGGCTATCACAGCTCCAAGTCGCTTTGGATAATATATATTAGCTTGCCACATCTTACCACTGGATTTTTCCCCATTCCTCATTGCAAAACTGCTCCAGCTCCTTCAAGTTGGATGGTTTGCACTTGTGAACAGCAATCTTTAATTCTGACCACAGATTTTCTATTGGATTGAGGTCTGGGCTTTGACTAGGCCATTACAACACATTTACATGTTTCCCATTAAACCACTCAAGTGTTGCTTTAGCAGTGTGTTTGGGGTCATTGTCCTGCTGGAAGGTAGACCTCCATCCTAGCCTCAAATCACACACAGAGTGGTACAGGTTTTGCTCAAGAACATCCCTGAATTTAGCACCATCCATCATTCCCTCAACTCTGGACAGTTTTTCCAGTCCCGACTGCTGAGAAACATCCCCACAGCATGATGCTGCCACCACCATGTTTCCCTGTGGGGATGGTGTTCTTTGGGTGATGTGATGTGTTGGGTTTGCGCCAGACATAGCGTTTTCTTTGATGGCCAAAAAGTTCAATTTTAGTCTCATTATACCAGAGTACCTTCCTCCATACATTTTGGGAGTCTTTTCGCAAATTCAAAACGTGCCATTTTGTTTTTTGCTGAAAGTAATGGCTTTCTTCTGGCCACTCTGCCATAAAGCCCAACTCTATGGAGCGTACGGCTTCTTGTCGTCCCATGTACAGATACTCCAGTCTCTGCTGTGGAACTCTACAGCTCCTCCAGGGTTACCTCAGGTCTCTGTGCTGCCTCTCTGATTAATGCCCTCCTTGCCTGGTCCATGAGTTTTGGTGTGCGGCCGTCTCTTGGCAGGTTTGCTGTTGTGCCATGTTTTTTTCCATTTGGTTATTATAGATTTGATGGTGCTTTAGGGATCAAAGATTTGGATTTTTTTTTATAACCTAACCCTGACTTGTACTTCTCAACAACATTGTCCCTTACTTGTCTGGAGAGTTCCTTGGTCTTCATGGCAGTGTTTTGTTAGTGGTGTCTCTTGCTTAGGTGTTGCAGCCTCTGGGGCCTTTCAAAAAGGTGTGTATATGTAATGACAGATGTGACACTTAGATTGCACACAGGTGGACATCATTTCACTAATTATGTGACTTCTGAAGGTAATTGGATGCATCAGAGCTTTTTATGGACTTCATAACAAAGGGGGTGAATACATACGCACATGCCAATTATCAGTTTTTTTTATTTCTGACAAATAGTTTTATGTATATACTTTTCTAATTTTACTTCACCAACTTAGACTATTGTGTTCTGATCCATCACATATAATTCAGATTTAAAAAAACATTGAACTAAAGGCTGTAATGTAACATGATAGATAAAAAGCCAACGGGGGGGGGGGGGGGGGGGGGGGGGGGGGGTGGGGGGGGGGGGGGGGGGGGGGGTGTAAATACTTTTCCAAGGCACTGTATTTGAAATCAAATCTACAGTATTATTTTTTGGCAATAACATAATGTGGGCAGATCTCGGCCAGTCACAGGCTGTGTCATGCCCCTCCAGCCTGTGTCCTTAGAATAAGAGGGAGGTGAAGCCTTAATCTACATGCAATTAGCCACCTCCATTGTGTTTAGCTGGTTAGTGGATGTGAGGAGGGATGGGGCTGTCATTTACCACTGTGTATACCCCCATAACTATATTCTACTATAGACCAAGACTATAGTCGCATGGGCTGCTCAGATGTGATAGGGGAGGAAATGCTCAGCACAGAAACTCACTGAAACCTGAGCATGTGCAGAGCTGCCTCCCACAGCTGCAAAATCCCTCGCTGCAGTTTGTTGCAGAATACAGAAAATTAATCTCATAGTGATCGAGTATGAACAGCATGTAATGCACCATTTATTGATCTTTTTTAGGATGTGGGTTTAGTAACACTTTAACCGCTTGCCGACCAGGCGCCATCATTATACTGCAGCTGGTCGGCACGATCCCGCGAATCGTCGTAGCTGTACCTTAGCTCGCGTGATAGGGGATAGCAGGTGCGCACACACGCCCGCTGCACTGCGGGGGTGCTAATGCTCGTGGCCAATGGTCGCTGGCCACAAGCGATCGCGGGGCACAAGATGCAGAACAGGGACAAGTGTGTGTAAACACACAAATCCCTGTTCTGTGAGAAATGACAGATCGTGAGTTCCTAATAGCTAGGAACCACGATCTGTCATCTCCTCTAGTCAGTCCCCTCCCCCTACAATTAGAAACACAGAGAACACAGTTAACCCCTTCCCTGCCAGTGACATTTTTACAGCACTGATTGCTGTATAAATGCCAATGGTCCCAAAAATGTGTCAAAAGTGTCCGCCATAATGTCGCTGTCCTGATAAAAATCGCAGATCGCCGCCATTACTAGTAAAAAAATTATTATATAATAATAATAATAATAATAATAACAACAACAACAATACTATAAATCTATCCCCTATTTTGTAGATGCTATAACTTTTGCACAAACCAATCAATATATGCTTATTGCGATTCTTTTTTAACAAAAATATGTAGAATACATATCGGCCTAAACTGAGGAATTTTTTGCTTTTTTTTTTTTTTTTTTTTTAAAAAAGAGAAGAAGGGATATTTATTATAGCAAAAAGTACATAATATTAAGTTTTCTTCAAAGATGTCGCTTTTTTTTATTTTTTTGTTTATAGTGCAAAAAATAAAAACCGCAGAGGCGATCAAATACCACCAAAGAAAGCTCTATTTGTGGGAAAAAAAAGGACGTCAATTTTGTTTGGGTGCAACGTCGCAGGACCTCGCAATTGTCAGTTAAAGCGACGCAGTGCCGAATTGCAAAAAATGGCCTGGTCATTCAGCAGCCAAATCTTCCGGGGCTGAAGTGGTTAAGCAAAGTGCGGGCACAGTTCTTCAAGGATGGGCGGATGCTTGTCACATTGATCCATATAATTTTTTTCATAATAGATCCCCAAGATGGAGGTTAGTGGTCAGATTGGTAAATTACATAAAATTAAGCCTATTACAGTGTATGATAAAATGCAATGCTCAGCCATAATTCATCAGTATAGGAGTGACATAATTAGTTGCTCAGTGGTTAGCACTGCTGCCTTTCCTCGGTTCCAGCCAGAACACTATCTGAATTTTCACTCTGTTTGCGTTTCCTCCAACACTCCAAACACATCCGGGTATGTTAAATGATTCCTATCTAAATTGGCCCTCATACATGTGAGATCAGGACCTTAGTTTGTAAGCTCCTTGAGGGCAGGGAAGGATGTGAATCTACACAGTTTAAAGAGCTGTGCAATTTGAAGGTACTATATAAATACCTGTAAATAAGTTCTTACAAATAGAATTAGGCTTATTATAGTGTATGAAAGTATACAGTATAAGCAGAATTTATCAGCACTATGTACAGTCTAGAAGACAAAAGTTAAAGTCTGAACACGAATGAAACCTTTAGCCATTAGCCCTGGTTCACACCAGTGCGGCTTTGAAGTCGCGCTACTCAGCGACTATTTATTGCGGGGTGCTGACATTCTGCGCAACTTCATTTAACAGAGGTTAATGCAAGTCGCAATGCAGTCACAGATATATTGCAGGTACCTTTTTCAAAGTCACTGTGACTTGAGTCACACGGATTTGAACGGTTCCACTGCCGCAAGTGGGTTGCGAATTGTTATGCGACTTTGAACTGTCAAGTCGCATGACAAGCCGCAATGGTGTGAACCAGGGATTAACCATCTGCCTACTGGACACTTTCACCCTCTTGCTGACCAGGCCAAATTTTCAGCTTTCACACTTTGAATGACAATTGTGCGATCATGCAACGCTACACCTATATGAAATGTTTATTTTATTTTTATTTTTTTTTAGACAGATAGCACTTCTTTTGGTGGCATTTAATCACCACTGGATTTATTATTTTTTGCTAAAAAATGAAAAAAAAAAAAAAAAAAAAAAAAAACGAAAAAAATTCTAAACAAAAACAACTTTCTTTGTTTCTGTTAAAGCATTTTGCAAATAAGTAATTTTTCTTCTGCACTGATAATCAGACACCGATTATCAGTGTAAATGTGCGCTGTCACATGATAGCCGGTTATCACCTTTCCTTACACAGTGACAGCCCAGAGGAAAGGAAATGCAGATAACTGGCATGTTGTTACATGGGATCAACCGTGATTGGACACAGCTGATCACATGGTAAAGGGCCACTGATTGGCCATTTACCGTGATCTGTGATCAGCTGTGTCTGAAGGTGTAGTTCTGGGGAGTATGCCAATAGACGTCCTCCTAGAACTAGACCACTGCGTTGTAGCCATCTTTTGGCTACAGTGTGGTCAGAAAGTGGTTGTAAACCTCTGACATGAAATATGAACAAAGCATATCCCTCTATATTGTGTACTTTTCTCAATCCAGAGCAGTAAGTTTCATTTTTGTCGGGTGCATCGTTCCTTTATCAGCATGAATCACTTCTGACAAGTTTTCCTGACACCAAGACAAATATGTTCCGGTGTGCTGTGTGAAGGGGGGGTTCTCTTCGCTCCAATGAGCTCTCCTAACTGTGCTCTGCAGAGTGTAAATTCAGCTCTCCACCCCCTTGTTTCTGAACTTGGACAAACTTTAAAATTCAGAACTTTGAACAGATGTAGAGAAGACACTACTGCAGATAAGCAAGTACAACTTATGTAGGAGGATTAGTTTATCTGTATATCACCTGAGGCCAGTCACTTCACTGGGTATATGTAAGGGTTTCCAACCACTTTAATGGCAAAGTTCACTTTTAGGTACATGTTACACCTGCATCTGTGAGAGCGCACACACGCGCACACACACACACACACACACACACACACACACACACACACACACACACACACTTTCCATAGTACACTGATTTCTCGGGGACTTTTTCTATTTTAAACCATCCATTTTTTTTATTTTGAATGAAAAGGCATCATAACAGATATTTGACAATATTAGACATCACTTTAAAGCAGGGGTCTCCAAACTATGGCCCTCCAGTTGTTCAGGAACTACAATTCCCATCATGCCTAGTTACATCTGTGAATGTCAGTTTTACAATGTCTCATGGGACATCAGCTGGAGGGCCGTAGTTTGGAGATCCCTGCTTGAAAGGATTGATCCTAATAAATACTTGTTTGACACAATGTGAAAAGGAACACAACAGAAGAAAGGATAATAAGTATTGATATCTATTTGTTAGTCAGACCCCGCTTACCCCGGATGGGATCAAACTAAGGAGGGGTTGATCAAAAATGTAATATTATCAATACGAATGAAGAAGCTTAGTGATAAATAATCAGCTACATCTGAATCTCATATTATAAGGAAGGTTACTCACCAAGTACTATTAAAAGCGGAGTTCCAACTACAAACTATTTTTTTTTTTTTAACCTTTCAAAAGCATTTAATAAGGCATTGTAACACTCACGTCTTCTATTAAAATTCTCTCCCGATGTCCGGTTTTATCTGTTTTAATAACTTATTTTGCTTGTGGGCATGTGAAGCCCACAAGCATCCTAGGATACAGTGCTGCTGCTGGACCAGCATGCACCGCCCTGTTCTCGCGCATGTGCAGTAAGGCGCTGTAGCGGCATTGTAAAGTATACAGGCTGTCATAACAACGGGCGTTGGCATCGGAGGTGCCCACCCCATTGTTATGGCAACCTAGCCCTCAGCACAGCTCACTGACTCCTGGGTAACGAGGACACACATCTCCAAGAAACAGTAGCGAGCGGAGGCGCCGAGGGAAGTGACGTCAGGAGCCCAGGTGATGGAGGCAGATTTCGAGGGACTACATAGCAACAGGCATAAAAAGGCAAGTAAAAAAAAAAAATAAATAAATAATTTCTCCAAATGTTTTTTTTTAATTTATTTCATGCACAGTAATGACATTTTTTTTGGGTGGAACTCCACTTTAAAGGTTACAGTCTTTTAGGTATTTAGAGGATCTAGGATGAGATAGCCAGGCTTGCCATTTATTTTTTAAAGGTAGCAATGAAGTAGTTTTTATATGCTAGCATTATTTCGAATTGAGCTTGAGTGGTCAATCTAGAGATTACATTCGATAGATTATGGAAATCCACTGAAGCACCCAAACTGGTTATAGTAAGCCTTGTTGCTGTTAATATATGAGCCACAATCATTCTGTATATTAAGGTGTAAATATCAAGATTTATACCTAATAGAGTAATGGCAGGAGTAAGTTTAGTTAGGTTGCCTGTGAGGTTGGACAAGAAGGTGGACATAGACTTCCAAAAACTGTGAAGGTTTTTGCAACGCCATAAGACATGGAGGAGGTTGCCAACTTGTTTGTTGCATCTCCAGCATCTGGGGAAATTTTTGATAATTTGTATGGCGTGAGGTACCATGTGTTTAAAGTTTTCGGAGTGTTGTCCCAGTGTTCTATACAAGAGGAGGCTCTGCTAGATATCTGTATGGCTTTCTCCCATTGATTTCAAGAAAATTCTTGATTTAAATCCTCTTGCCACTTTATCGTATGAGCGTTTTTTTATTATTTGAGTGGGATGATAGTAGTTCATACATAAGGGAAATCCCTTTCCACTTATGATTAGGATTAGTAAAAAACTGCCAAATTTCCAGAAGACTTTCTATGTATTTATTGGGGTCAAAGTTCTTCAGACGGGGATATTTACTTAAATTTATTCAAGCTTATGTTCTTGTATTGCAAGGGTAGGCCTTCATATAGATGATGGCCCTGCTGGATTCTGCTAATTACTGAGTAACGCATTACTAGTAGTCTAATACTCTTGTTGGGATAGGTACCTTAGTTCCGTCTTTCTTGTGTTTGGTTTCAGCAAAAGTATTTACTTCAGGTATAATCTCTAAAAAGCTTCAATCTGACTAATGGAACCAGACAACGATGCCCTCTATCCCCTTTAAAATTTTTCTCATTAGCAATAGAACCATTAGCAGAACATATACGTGTAAACCCTGACATCAATTATATAAAAATAGGTCAATACGAACATAAAACTGGATTACTTGCCGACAATATTATACTCACCATTAACTAACCCTTCATCTTCATTACCTGAAATCCAGAAACTACTAGATAAATTATGGGGAAGTATCATACTATAAAATAAATGCTTTGTCTTACCCATGAATCTCCCTAAAGAAATCTCTAACAGTCTGCGGATTCAATTTGGCTACAATTGGGATGAAGAAGCTATTTCATACCTAGGAATAAAACTTACCTTCCCACCTTCTAAATTAGATGAAGTAAACTTTCCCAATCTTGTAGACCAAGGCAACAAAGACCTGCAAATTATGCAGAAAACACAACTCTCGTGGGTTGGGAAGATTGCTGCATTTTAGATGCAAACCCTACCCAAAACTCTATATTACTTCCGATCCCTGCCTATCCAGATCTCTTAAAAAAATATTTTACGCAGATTGACACAAAACTGAAAAACTTCATTTTGGAAGAGAAAAAAAAAACCTAGAGTGGCGTTCTGAATTCTAACCACCACTAAATTCGCAGGAGGCATGGGCCTACCAGTCACTAGAGATTATTATTATGCCTCATTACTGGATCAGATGAGGATCTGGTTTTCCTCTCCCGAAGACAAACTTTGGGTAAGCATTGCAAAAAGAAGCCACTGTAGGTTACAATCTCAGTGCCTTAACTATTGTTAGTTATGTACTTCCCAAAATTAGTATATCTAATTAGCATTAGGTCCACAATAACAGCATGGAAACACATTCTATCTAAAACCAAACACAAGAAAGAAGGTCAGGGACTTCTTTTGAGCGTTTCTCCCACATAGCACAGCCCACTTAAATGAATGGGCTGCCCAGCGCACAGAACTGCATGAGAGCTCCAATGATGTGAACGGAGCTTTAGACCCCTTTCATACTGGGGCCGCGGGCGCGTTAGCGCTAAAGCACTGCTCGTTTTAGCAGTGCTTTAGCGCTGTTTAACTAGTTGCTGCTCGCCCACTGTCAAATGACAGTGAGGTGGTGCGGCTCTCCTTCTGGGACGCCGTCTTATGATGGCGTCCCAGAACTGCTGCGCCATGTTGCTAGGACACAGCGCAATCCCGATCTCTATAAAGAGCAATCACAGTCGGTCACATGTAAACGCGGAGATGCCGGTAATCGGCGCTCCTCGCCTCACACTAACAGAGTGTGGCGAGGAGAGCCCATCAGCAGCATCTACACGCAGGGGGACACCTACACATGTAATCAGGACACTGATCATCAGTGCCCTGATTACAATATAGTGCCAACAGTGTCACCAATTAGTGCCCACCAGTGGCAGTAATCAGTGCCCATTAGCAATGCCAGTCAGTGCTGGCTATCAGTGCCATCCATCACTGCTGTCGATCAATGCCCATCAGTGCCACCCATCAATGCCACCTATCCGTACCACCTAACAGTGCCCACCAGTGCACATCAGTGGAGAAAAATTACTTAGTTTCTGTCAATAAAATTTGTAACTAAGAAAAAAAAAAAAAAAATGAAGTAAAAGGATAAAAAAGCCCAGCAGTGATTAAATACCACCAAAAGAAAGCTCTATTTGTGTGAAGAAAATTATAAAAAAAATTGTTTGGGTACAGTGTAGCATGACTGCGCAATTGTCATTCAAAGTGCGACAGCACTGAAAGCTGAAAAATGGCCTGGGCAGGAAGAGGGTGTAAGTGCCCTGTAGGCAAGTGCTTAAGCGGTGCTTTTCGGTCGCTAGCGGGACGCTTTTAACCCCAAAGAAGGGGTTAAAAGCACCAGTGTTGCAGCACTTCAGAAGTGCGGCCCATTCATTTCAATGGGCCAGGAGTTTTGGGAGCGCTAAATACAGCGCTCCCAAACTGTCCCGAAGATGCTGCTTGCAGGACTTTTCCTAACATCCCGCAAGCGCACCGCCCCAGTGTGAAAAGTGTGTCATTAAGGGGGAAAATCCTTCCGGTCCTTAAGTGGTTAAATCAATTTTTATCCACCCTGGAATAGACAAGTCCTGTGCCACCCCAGCAGATGGACTTGTAGTTCTCATTGGACTATGAGATCAGTAGTCAGTGCATGCTTAAGCCAGCCATATATGGATCAAAATCTGGCCGGTTCAGCAGGACTGGAATGTATGGGAAGGCTGTCTACCAATCGACTTGTGTACAACCAACCTGTTGGAAAGGTTTCTCTCAATCAGCACCTCCAGCTATAGCCTGCACGGCTGATGAGTGTATGCTGACGGCAAGGTAGTCTCCCCGCTGTCATAATACAAAGGCTCAATGGGAGCGATTCCCCAAGTGTGTGGATGGGGGAAGGTCATTTTTCTTTCTGAAAAGACACACACACACACACACACACACACACACACACACACACACACACACACCCCTTCAGCTTTCTAGCTGGACAGCCTGTACAGAGAGCTGGAGGAGGATTGTGCAAGAGCCAAGCACTGCACCACCATCCAGTGATAGCAGGTGTAATAAAAACAACAACCACCTTCCATGGATTTTTTTTTTATAAAAGTGCATTTTTTTCTGCAAATATATGTGCACTTATTTTTTTCTTAAAAGTGAACTTGGCCTTTAAATGCATGAAGTATATTCAATATGAAGCCAAGATCAAGAACACAGGGACATGACCTCAAAGCGTTGAGCAAACTGTTGGTGCTATATAAATCCTGAATAATAATAATCTAGCAGGAGCAACGTTCAAAAATAACCTTAACCACTTGTCTACTGGGGACTTAAACCCCCTTCCTAACCAGACCAATTTTCAGCTTTCGGTGCTCTCACACTTTGAATGACAATTACTCAGTCATGCAACACTGTACCTATATGAAATGTTTGTCCTTTTTTCACACAAATAGAACTTTCTTTTGGTGGTATTTAATCACTGCTTTTTTTTTTTTTTTTTTTGCACTAAAAATCAAAAAAGACTGAAAATTCGGTAAAAAAAAAAAATTCTTTGTTTCTGTTAAAATTTATGGCAGAGTATTGGCAATGAGCAGCGCTGTGGGCACTACAGATCCAGCCCACAGCGCTGCTACAAACGATCCCTCCCCCTCTCCTCTCACACTGTACAGATGGGTACAGAGAGGGGAGGGAGGAACCGGCATCATGACGCCAGTTTGTTTACAAGTGATCGCTCGGTCATTTGACAGAGCGATCACGTGGTAAACAGCCACTACCAGCGGCCATTTACCGTGATCTGTGATACACTGGGTCTTCCGGACCCGGCAGTCACGGATATTTCCGGGGGCGTGCAAGAGCAACATTCCGGGAGAACGTCCATGGACGCCCTCCCAGAGTAAGCCGACCGCACTGTAGCCGTCTTTCGGCTATGGCCCGGTCGGCAAGTGGTTAAAGTGGAAATAAACTTCCATCACTAAGAGCCCTTTCACACTGTGCCACCGCCGGCATCAGCAGTAAAGCGGTTACCGTCGTTTTTGTGGTGCTATTCGCCCGCTAGCAGCGGTTTTAACCCCCCGCTAGTGGCTGAAAAGGGGTTTAATCCGCCTGCAAAACGCCGCCTTAGGGGCGTTTTGCCGGCGGTATCGCAGCGCTGCCCCATTGATTTCAATGGGGAAGAGTGGTGAGTTTACCGCTCCAAGGAAGCTGCTGGCAGGACTTTCTCTGATGCCCTGCCAGCGCACACTGCTCAAGTATGAAAGCCCTCGGGCTTTCACACTGGAGTGAATGGAGCAGCTGTTTTAGGGCGGTTTGCAGGCGCTATTTTTAACGCTATAGTGACTGCAAAACTTGTGAAAGGAGTCTAACTTTTATCTACAGATAAGCCTATAAGGCTTACCTATGAAGTGTAAATATCTCCTAACTACATGCAGCTGGTAACATCACTGGTGCTCTGAAGGAATGGCCACCAGTGTTGTTCCTTCAGAGCCCCGTGCCATGAACGGCGGCTCCCGCGTGCATGCGCAGGAGTGATGTCATCGCAACTCTGGCCAGTCACACCGCTGGAGTCCACGAACCCGGAAGCAAGATGGGTGAAGATGGGAGTGCTTGCAGCTCTAACATCTCAGCGCTGGAAGAGCTTCATTTTAAAGGGAAATTTTCCACAATGTGTTAGTATGCAATGCATACTAGCACACTATGACAAAAAAAAAAAAACACCATCCAGTGGTTTACAACGGCTTTAAACTGTATTTTATCAAAAGAGTGGTTGATCAACAGCTAGTGGATTCAGACAAACCTAGCTCTGTGTTTAAATGGGGCAGACCGAACAGACCACATTGTCTCTTTATTTGAGACTGTCGGTGTTCTGTGTTTCTAGATCTAGGTCTCTAAGGGGGTAGTTTTTTTAAGACTGGACCGGACAGATTTTGGAGCAGCTGTGCATGGCAGCCAATCAGACTCTAGCTTTTATTTTTAAGGCTTAAGTGAACAAACTGAAGCTAGAAGCGGATTGGTGCTCCAGTCTTAGACAATTCTGTTCTAGTCTCACGAGGAGTGACAGCTCAAATAAAGGTCAGCCTATAGTAGACAGAGGTGAAACCACAGCATAGGATTCCCAGTGTGACTGCCTTGTGTCTGGGAGTTGCTGGCTGCACAGCTGACATCAGATCTGCCATATAAATAGATGAGATCCCATGGGGATGGGTCACCGGTGCCCCATATAATGGGTGTCACAGGTCACAGTGCTGATCACAAGCCATGAGGATGAGGATGATGGATACTCACCAGCCAGGATCGCCTTCCCAGGATGGGTGATCTTCCCTCCTCCCGGAGCTGCAGCGGCCAGAGATCTGCACACCGCCCGCCCCCCTCCATGACCTCCCGTCCTCGATAGCTCGCAGGGCCCCTCAGTGACGGCGAATGGCCGCAAGATGGAAGACATGGCAGCTATGGAGGGCGCTCTCCTAATGGTAAGGTACAGACCACCGCGCTCTGCTCTGTTCTGCTTGCCTCCAGCCACACCCCCTATATTAATATTCCACACGCCGGACACACCTCTGTTTTCTAGCAGCCGTGATTCATGCCTGTAGCCACGCCCACCCCAGACAGCTTATGTACATTACACGCCGGGTCGCCCCGCCCCTTCCGCGTAGTGGAACGATATTAAAAACACGAGGCTTATTCATTATTAATGAGGCTGGCGCTGCCCGAGGATTCTCATTGGTTGAAGCGGAGACTGACGACTAATGTAATGATGGATCTCAAGTCCGGAAAGGAGGAGGGCTGGGCTCTCTGTTCTGATTGGCTAGACGAGGGAGTAGTGCGATTTTCTGATAGGCTGCTGCCAGATAAGGCGAGACGAGTGGGAGCAGAGGGTTGTGTGGTGGAGGGGAGGATCGCCCCATGGGTTGGAGATGATAGTGTGTCTCCATTACTAATCATAAGGAGCTCTATAAAGATCCAGACACCAGGGTGGGGGGAGGGTGGTCCATTATCAGGGAGGGGTCCCCACATTTCATCCTCATGGATTGTACTGGGGGGAGTATGGAGGGTGTCATTGCTGTCTTCTTCTTCAGGCTTCCTGTCTGCTATGCTGATTCATTGTCTGTGAAGTGCTATCCTGGTACCCAAAAGTGGCATCACTAGTGCAGGAACCAAGTCCCATGTTAGACCCCTTTCACACTGGGGCGTTTTTCAGGCGCTTTTGGGCATAAAATAGCGCCTGATTAACTCCTCCCCTGCAGCCCCATTGTGAGAGCCGAGTACTTCTACACTGGGGCGGTGCGCTTGCAGGATGTTAGAAAAAATCCTGCAAGGAGCATCTTTGGGGCGGTGCGGGAGCGCTCCTCCACCACCCCTGTCATTGGAATCAATGGGCACCGCTGCCGAAGAGCCTGCAAAGAGCTTTACGGGCACTATTAACCCTTTATTTGACCGCTGATGCCCCTGACCCCGCCCCAGTGTGAAAGTAGCCTTAGGATTAAGGACTGGGGTTAGGGTTTAGGCCCCTTTCACACTGGGGTGGGGGCATTAGCAGTAAAGCAGCGCTATTCGCCCGCTAGTGGGGCACTTTTAACCCCTGCTAGCAGCCGAGGAAAGGGTTAAAAGTGCCATTGCCAAAGAGATTCGTCAGTGGTGCCCATTCAATTCAATGGGCAGGGGCGGTGGAGGAGCGCTGTATACACCGCACCGCCCAAAGATGGTGCTTGCAGGACTTCTTTTCCTGTCCTGCAAGCGCACCGCCTGGGTGTGAAAGCACTCAGACTTTTACACTGGGGCTGCAGAAGAGGCCGTTTACAGGAGCTATTTGTAGTGCAAAAATGCCTCCGTGTGAAAGGGGTCTAAATGTTAGGGTAAGGGGTAATCATTAGGGTTAGCATTCTAACAATTACCGCTAAACCCTAACGATTACCGCTAACTCTAACATTTAACCTTAACATGCGTTTTTGGACACATAAAGGTTCCTGTAATGCTTCGATGTGACTTGAGTGCCAAAGAATGTAAAGCCACATCAAAGTCGCACTCCATGAACAGAACTAACATATTTTTGAGCGCTGCTTAAGCTGGAAAGAACCTATTTCTTTGGAACTTTTTTGCTTTCTCTTTAATAACATATTTTCCTATTAGCCGAAAAAAAAAAATGCGCAAAATGCATAAAAAATGCAATACAGCCAGAGCTAGACTGGAATCATTTAGATCAAAGCATATTCATGTGTTAGAATGGCCCAGTCAAAGTCCAGAACTAAATCCAATTGAGAATCTGTGGCAAGACATGAAAATTGCTGTTCACAGACGCTCTCCATCAAATCTGACAGAGCTTGAAAGAATTGGCATAAATGTCACTCTTTAGATGTGCAAAGTTGGTAGAGACATACCTAAAAAAGACTTGCAGCTGTAATTGCAGTGAAAGGTGGTTCTACAAAGTATTGACTCAGGGGGGCTGAATACAAATGCACGCCACACTTTTCACATATTTATTTGTAAAAAATGTTGAAAACCATTTATCATTTTCCTTCTACTTCATAATTATGTGCCACTTTGTGTTGGTCTATCACATAAAATCCCAATAATTTTTTTTTTTTACATTTTTGGTTGTAACATGACAAAATGTGGAATATTCCAAAGAGCATGAATACTTTTCAAGGCACTGTATATATTCAAGTGTATATGTGTCACACTGTCATCAATGACCTGATGTGAGATGTATACTGTAGACACTTGAATACATATATGCACTGTAGTTTGCATTTTTGCACTTTCAGTGGTTTGATACTTATATAGTCTTTTCACACTCTATATATCTGAATTCAGTGTTTATAATTAATATCAATTGATGTCTAACTTTGCACATCATATAATTTGATGTTTCATATTGCACTTTACAACTGTCACTGTTGGAATCTTGTGCATACAGATTTGTAGCACTGCTCTTTTGACGCTATATAAATTGTGTATAATTATAATTATGGGAGCTGATATGACAATTTTCAGCAAGCTGCTTAATTTTTATGACTCAGCGCGGATTTTATACTTATATATTGACAAGAGAGGGTTATAATCTGTCAGATTTTTTTTCACCATCTGTGTCCCATTGTGGAACTTTACCTTCACTTCCTGTCCCAAAACCAATAAGAAAGGAAGAGGAATTTCCCGCAAATTAAGGAAATTCCTTGGACCCCTCCTAGTGTCCCCTTTGGAAGATTTCCCCTCTTACTTTTCTGGGGACAACCCAAAATTTGGGTTTTTGCTTTTACTTTCATTAATGAGCTCAAAATATGCCTAAAATCGTCCTAATGTGTATGGGCGCATAGGATAACATTGAGCTGCTTCTACAGGCAGAACACAAAACTCCTGTAGAAGCAGCGATTTTTAAGCCAGATGGCTTCTTCTTTCCCTGCTCTCCCCCTCGGCATCACGGGCACCAGCTTCCTCTGCTTTCCTCCGCAGGCATCATGGCGGCTTCTGCCGTGTGTCTCCTCCCTCCTCCTTGGTGGCCAATTGGAACGCTTCTCCTTTCGGCCAATCGGGAAACAGGTTTCAGACTCACTTCCTGATTGGTCGGGAGGAGAATCAGTGTGACAATAGCGAATATTCATTTGCTATTGTCACACAACTGGGTGGGATCAGGGCGCAGTGCTCTGCGCCCCGTGCCCATCCTTTTTGAAGCCTATTAGAGCCTCTGGCTCTAATCACATGCTTAAAAAACCCTGATTGAAATCCATGCATCTGGCACCCTGCATGTAGATTAGGGGCCGGGCACATGGATTAGGGGGGCAGCACCCCTAATGGAAGGGCTGTCCCTGGTTCTAATCACTCTATCCAAAAATAAAACAAAAAAGTGTTGCCTTTTAGTTATACTTTATGTATGTATGTTCCAGTTTACATGCAGTGATGAACTGTTATAAGTGCCTATATTAGGAGAATAAAAAAATGTGCAGTTTGCAGACCTAAGCCCGTACACACGATACGAAAATCGGAAGTAAAATTTTAACCAACGAACAATCTGTTGATTCTCGGATCGTTAGTACGGTGCTTTCAATAGCCGATTCCGATTTTTCATACGACAAAAGCTGGGTGTGTAGACTATAACATTTTTGTCAGATGTGAACACAACATCCGATTTGCGCATAATTAGTACAGTTTTAGTCCGAAAAAAATCGTAAGAGCAAGACCATGCAGGCTCAGAAACGAAAGAATACATACAAAACTATTCAACACATTACGTCACTTCCGAAGGTGTATTCTGTCGTACGAGAATTTTCGTATGGTCAGTAACCTCTTCACTTTCGACATGAGACTAGCATGCAACAAAAAAACGGACAAACGGTCGTCCGAAAATCTGATCGTGTGTACAAGGCTTTAGGCTCCATGTACACTGGGCTTAAAAAGATGCCAGTTACCGAGGCAGAAAAAAAAAGCTTTTATAGAGCGTTTCTTGTGCAAAGTTTAGGAAAGTTTTGCGCTTTTTTTCTGCCAGAAAGCTCCAATCAGAAACGCAAAGCAGACGGTTTTTCTTCCTGCCTCTTATCCCGCGTACACACGAACGGACTTTACGGCAGACTTTGCCCGGCGGACTTTTCAACGGACTTTATGACGGACTTTCCGAATGAACGGACTTGCCTACACACGATCCACCAAAGTCCATCAAATTCATACGTGATGACGTACGACCGGACTAAAACAAGGAAGTTCATAGCCAGTAGCCAATAGCTGCCCTAGCGTGGCTTTTTGTCCATCGAACTGGCATACAGACGAGCAAACTTTTAGACCGGACTGATTGATTTAAAACATGTTTCAAATCTAAGTCCGTCCAACTTTTGAGAAAACAAAGTCCGCTGGAGCCCACACACGATCGAATTGTCCCGACGAAATCCAGTCCGCCGGGCAAAGTCTGCCGTAAAGTCCGCTTGTGTGTATGCGGCATTAGGCTGGGTTTTACACTAGTGCGAATTGAATGTGGGTTTCCCCGTATCCAGTTCTTATGACAGGAGATTGTGACTGGCTCTCTATGGAGCCTGTTCACACATTTCCGTGGCGGCTGCGGAGAGGCTTGCACAGGAGTCCTGTGCGTCTTTGGCCGAATTCAGGCAAAAATTTGGCCCTGATTTATCCCTGAAACAGAGAACAGGATCGCATCCGGCAGCAGTGTGAACCCGGCCTAAATGCTGAGCTCAAAATATGAAAACGGGTCACCTGACTGCAAAGCGAATTGCACTCCTGTGACCCTTAGGAGAAGCCCAGCCTAAAAAGCTCAGGCTGGACTTCTCCTTTTAAGCCGGTGTGCATGGAGCCTTAAAGCAGAACTAAACTCTGCAATACCTACGTTTGCTTCAACGGTCCAAAAACCACAAGATTCCTTGCTGCCTCCAGCATCTTCACACCAGCTTCTTCCAGGAGCCAGTCTTCAAGCATCTTAATTGGCCAGTGCAGGATGAAGTCACTCCCTCATGTGTAGGAGTGCTGTCATCCCAACACACAGGCTGGAATGTAAACTGAACTGCGCATGCGCAGCCAATGTAGATTGGATAGAGGGACTGTGAGCAGGCAGGTGGGTTTATCTTATTGTAGACGAGACATCGCATGTCTCTCCTCCAATAAAAAATCTGCCTGCTGACATTTTTTTTTTCATATTAGACCAGTGTTTCTCAAGCTTTTTTCAGTCGTGGCACTCTTTAAAATTTCACTTAGCTACTTTTTGAAAAGCGATCTACCGTGGATCATTACATTTCAGAGACCGGGTTAGTGTGAACCTAGCCTTAATTCTTTTTTTTTTTTGTTCAGCCTTGCATCCACAAACAAAGTGGATAGAGGACTCCTCCCCTCAGATGACTGTACTCTGACAGTGGCAGCTGCTGGGCTTGCCACCCCTCTGAGTAGCAATCTATTGTGAATCACTTTTCAGAGGTGTTTGAAAGGTAGTGCAGAGATAATATGTTGCCTCCTCATTTTATCCCCTGTGACACCCATGCCACTGTGCTGCAACCGCATGCATTGGCTTCATTCACATGGGTTTACTACAGAGTACCCCCATGCCAGTGCAGGGTATGCCCACAAAGATGTACTGTGTATCTCAGTGCAGGCACTCCCATTCATTTCAGTTGGGATTCACCGGCCACACGGACACAGCCGCTGCTCCCAGTTTGAGGAGCCCTGATGGTTCACTGCGTTGTGCTCCAACATGCAATGGAGTTGATTTACTAAAGCTGGAGTGTGCAAAATTTGGTGCAGCTCTGCATAGAAACCAATCAGCTTCCAGGTTCTTTTGTCAAAGCTTAATTGAACAAGCTGAAGTTAGAAGCTGATTGGCCACAATGGACAGCTGCACCAGATTTTGCATTCTGCAGCTTTTTAGTAAATCAGCCCCACAGAGCAGATGCGTTGCCGTGTGTTGTGCCAACATGTGTTAATATGTGCGTTTTATCGCTTGTTGTCACAGCACACGTATGTGTGTTTGGGCCCACAGATATTGCACCATGTTTGTTGCCCATCTATTGATTTAAACGTGTATATTTATTCCGGATAATGTGTGTCTATAATTAACAGAAACAGAGAAAAAGTGTGCAATCATATATTTATACAGTATATAAATCCATCCTCCAGGGGAATCATTTGCTGTAGGACCCCCGTGGGTCATGCTAAACGATGGACAAGAGTCATGTAATTGATCTGTCTAGACAGGGACTGTCGCCATTTGTTTGTGTTGTACATCAGTTGATCTGGGAGCCATGAAAGGAGTTTATCTGCCTATAGGTAACAATGATCAGTGAGCTGACAGGTCTGACCAGTGACAGCACACAGCTCTGTACGGAGGGAGGAGGGGCGGCTCCCTGGGAGAAGGCGTGCCCTTGTTGTCATGGAGAAGCGTCCTCTTTTGTTGCCCCGGTAACCGACTTGTTTGGATGAGAGAGACCTGAACAGCGGAGGACAGCGGCCGGAGAGAACCCATAATCGTGCTATACCGGGTGAGATCTGATAGATATATATCCGGGCACATCATCCTCCCCTTCTCCCTGTGCGATCTATAATATGATTATACAAGAGGAGCAGATACTGAGCTTCCATAGTCTGCTGATTATCACATCTAAAAGAATGCACACATCCCCTGCTGTGTATAGGGAGATCATTATTATATTATTTTTATACAGGATTTATATAGCGCCAAAAGTTTGCGCAACACTTTACAACATGAGGGCAGACAGTAGAGTTACAATACAATTTAATACAAGAGGGATCAGAGGGCCCTGCTCATTAGAGCTTACAATGTTTAGGCGCCATGCATAGGGGCCTATGATTTTAATCAGGGCCGGTGCTACCACTAGGCAAACTAGGCAGACGCCTAGAGCGCCCGGCCACAGGTGTTTCTACTCTCTTCTCTCTGCAGCAAGCAACTAAGTCTCAGCATCAGCAGGCAGCCGCCACTCCGTTTGCACATAGTGTCAGAGGCGCAGCGGAGGGCTGCGTCTGTGTCCCGACTCCTGAACAAAGCTCCAGAACCTTTTCATGCATAGAGCGTTTTTTTCAGTGCGCATTTTGGCACTTTTGCCAATGCCATCAGTATTTAAAGTTACTCAACAGAAACATCCATGGAGAAGAAACATGCAAATCAGGAGTTTGGACTTTTTTTAGAACTGCCTCTGTACTTATGTCATTAAGTGACTATAGATGACTTTTTTTTTTTTTGATAAACCAGCAGGCTGGATGGAATTCTCCATCCACACAAGTGAGGTGGATGGAGGAATCCTCCCCACTGAGACATTATTTTCTGACAGTGGGGCTCCTCCTCTGTCAGAATACATTGATTAACGTGTGCAGCGAATTGGCTTCAACTGTAAATCGAGAAAGGTTTTCCAACATTCCCTGCCGTAAGGATCCCTGCCATCAGAACACAATTGTACAACTGGAATGACTTCCACATCAGCATCAAATGTGTGGATGGGGGAATCTGCTGGTTGAACAAAAAAATGATCAATATATGGCCAGCCCTATCTTCTATCCGGAGTACCCCAGGAGCCCCGAAATCTGGGTCACTCTAATATGCAAATACTAACTTTTACTAGAAAGCCTGTGTTTGGCCTTAGCCCCCTCATTTTTTATGCTTCCTGTCAGTCACTAAGGCTGCCAATCAGTGATTTGATCTTAAAGTATAACTAAAGGCAAAACTTTTTTTATTTTGGATAGCGTGAGGAGGGACACCTGTCAGGTTTCTATTGCTGTCTGTGCCCCTGTTAGGGAGATTTACCAATTTCAGTCTATGTATGGGGAGAATTTCAATGCATGTATGGGGACAGTAGTTGTCCAGAAGTCATTCTAACAATTGACTTCTGTACAACCAGCCTGTCAGATAAATGCTGTTCGATCAGCATTGATGACTAGAGTCAGAAGAGTTGATCAGTGTATTCTGATGACAAGGAAGTCTCCCCGCCATTCTAACACAATGGGGAGATTTACTAAAACTGGTACACACAGAATCTGGTGCAGCTGTGCATAGTAACCAACCCACTTCTAGGTTTTAGGCCTCATGCACACAGGGCATTTTTCCTGCCTCTTTTAGGAGCGTCAGGCATTTTTTTACAGCTTAAAAACGCTTCTGTTATTCAATGTGTCCATGCACTCATAGGATTTTAGGAGCTGTAAATGGCATAGGCGCTTTTCAAGCTGCAAAAAAAAAAAAACAAGGCTAGCGTGTGCTGGAACAGCAGCGTTACAGCTGTATACAGCGTTAAGATGCATCAAACATTTTTAAGCTGTAGTAATTGGATTTGGGAGTAGGAAATAGGAGAGGGCAGATAAATACTGCTAAACGCCAATGCAAAATGCTTCTAAAAGCGCGATTTTACAGCCACTTTATCCTGGCATCAGTACTGGCTTTGCAGACGTTTTTTTTTTTAACAGAAGGCCTAATGTCAAAGCTTAAATAAACAAGCTGCAGTTAGAAGCTGATTGGTTACTATGCACAGCTTCACCAGATTCAGTAGTTCAGCAGGAATCATTCCCCCCCAATTACCTTGAATGTGTGGATGGGGGAATTGGGTCCGTTTTTTTGTCAG
The DNA here is from genome assembly GCF_042186555.1 of Aquarana catesbeiana. Classification (NCBI taxonomy): domain Eukaryota; kingdom Metazoa; phylum Chordata; class Amphibia; order Anura; family Ranidae; genus Aquarana; species Aquarana catesbeiana. The sequence goes on along the minus strand of NC_133325.1, from coordinate 659,427,411 downwards.
CCAGCAGGTTGAACAAAAAACTGAATAATTTATGGACAGCTTAAGCCCCCGTTTACACCTATGCGAATTAGATGCGACTTACACCGCATCCAATTTACAGGACATTTTAAAATACATTCATATGAATGCATCTGGTTCACATATGTGCATTGCATTCGCACTGCGCATTGCACAAAAAAAGTGTGTGTTCTATGGGAATGCATCTGATTCGCAGATGCATTGCGTTCTGAACATGGATTTTCTCCTTCTCCTCACTACACCTCCCCCCTCTCCCTGTTCACTGATCCGCAGCTAAAACGCAGAGGAACCTCTGAACAACTGAATTTTTATCTTCCCAGTGAAACCTGAGCTTCAATTCGCACCGCACATGTGTGAACCCTGGCTTAAAGAGTACAGGGTTGCTATGACAGCTGGGTGAGGTTTCTTTGATGTAATGCAGTGCAGTTCTGATTTCTATTGCTCACTGCCAACAGGGATCATATGACTAATTGATTGGTGGTGTGACATGCCATGCCTGACCTACCTAATGAGTGCAAACTGAAAACTGAAACTGAGAAAAGACTCTATGATAACTAGTGCCTTTGGTAAGTAAGATTGTGGTCTAGTTAGCTTCTGCTAGTTGATACAACTGTCATATCCAGTGGTAGATCCACATTAAGGCGGTTTGAGTGGCAGCCTAGGGCCCAAGGTTCCTAGGGGGCCCATGTCGGGCCTGTACTACTGTTTGTGGATATCCTTTCATCACCACCTCTGCTGAGTCTTCTCCTCCAAAGTCCTCCAATAACAGTTCCAACTCCCAGCAGAAGGCTATCCTGCCTCCTGCTCTAAAGTCTCGGCTCCCCCTCCAGTCCTGGCTGCTGTGTGAATCATAAAAGGCTCCAAATGGCACCATGATGTCACCATGCGCCTGACCCCCTCAGCCCAAACCCTGTCGGCTGAAAGACATTTTTTACGGAAAGCCGACTTCCATAACAGACATTTATGGACAGCTTGCAAATCGGCCAATAATTACAAGCTGTCCATAAATTTACAGACAGTTGGCAACCCTGATCGAGCATACATGGTATATACAAAAAGCCTAATCTAAAGCTGGCCATAGATTCAGCCCGTTCATCAGGGACCAGCCAAATTTTGATCTATGTATGACAGCCCCCGTTTGACAGGAACTTCTGTCAAATGGGAATCTTTTCTCTATTAGCAGCTGCTCCTGGCTGATGGTAAAAAAATGAATAATGTATGACCAGCTAGTAAAGTACATTGTACACCCGGGTCTTCCTCCCTCTACCTGACCAAATGAGCTTGATCCACTCCCACCTTCATAGTTGTGTTTGTGCTACAGGAGATCCTTTGTAAATGCAGCCTGCAAACACTGTTATTGATACAGTATTTACATAGATAATTGTTAAATACATTGTAACAAAAGTATTGTTTCAGTTTATTTAGACTAGGTCTTTTATATGCAGATCAAAGTGTTGTCCTATGATCAGCAGATAATATCAGTAAGCAACGTTACTTGTTCTTCATTTATTATTTAAAAAAAGTCCTGTATTTGGACTCCACATTCCTTTATTGTCTATACACTATGTTACCAAAAGTATTGAGACATCTGCCTTTACACGCACATGAAGAAGTCCAACCAAAGCTCGTTTTGGCTGGACTTCTATGGATCACAGGATTGCAATTCGTTTTGTATATACCAAGTATAGGCGCAAAACAAGTCAGACATCATACACATTCTGATACAAATCTGCTTAAAAAAAAAAGAAAAAGAAAAAGGGAAGTAATGATAAAAATAGTCTGGTCAGTCCATAAAAATGACGCTAAAAGAGTCTATTTAGGAATGGTGAAAATGGAGAAAAAGCATCCAAAAAAATGCAAACAGGGCTGCCATCATGATAGGGTAGAAACCAATTCCTCAGCTGCAACAAAACACTAGTAGAGAGGCGCCTCTGATTGCAGTATTTTAGAAATAACGCTTTTAATAATAGATGTAGATCAACTCACATTTTGTAGGAATAAACAGGCATGGTATTAATAATACAGTGACGCATCCCCGAGTCCTAAGCAGTGTGGATTCCTTGCTGACAACTGTGAGATCTTCAACAGATCTGTTGACAAAGGAGCGCAACTTGCTTACATCGCCAAGTGCGCACGCTCTCGAAACGCGTCCAGCTTTGATGACGTCATCCGTCTGCAGCAAGCTGTCCTGTGCGTTCCACGCCTCGCTCTGCGGACGCTCTCCGGAGCCGGCATCCTCCATCTGCCGGAAGATCTCACAGTTGTCAGCAAGGAATCCACACTGCTTAGGACTCGGGGATGCGTCACTGTATTATTAACACCATGCCTGTTTATTCCTACAAAATGTGAGTTGATCTACATCTATTATTAAAAGCGATATTTCTAAAATACTGCACTCAGAGGCGCCTCTTTACTTGTGGTATAAAAAGAAAAGCTGCGCTGGCCCAAAACTAAATATGAGCAAACAATATGACAAATAGCAGCTAACACACAAACAAACCAAGTCACATCAGATATATATAAAATAAGTGCAGCGCTAAACTATAAACATGTGAATTATTAAAAAATAACCACACAGGAGTGAAACTATGCCCAGTATAGTGACTGGAAATGAAGTGAATCGATACATATAGTGTAATAACTATAAATAAAAGTGAATCAACACAGGGACCACTGAAATGAGCGCAAATAATAATGTTAAACTCTGTGACCAGAGTCCATAGAAATGCAAGAAGTCTTCTCAGACGATAGGGGTGCTTAAACATAAGATGTTAACTCAAGCTGAACTGCACAGCAACCACAGGTAATGCGACATGAACATCTGGAGTTGGACACTCTTACCGGATATTGTGGGACATATCTGCCATATAGCAGTACGTCTATCAGAGCCTGAGGAGATAGCCTCCCGTGGAATCCGCCAGGTTGTTGTCACTTCGGTCCCGATCTCGAATAGGCAGGGTTATCCCTCGGGTCACGGTCATCGGTAGCCAGAATCGTCTCAGATGGCGACTGTCCCCTCGTTCACACGCTCTCCAGCTCCAAGCGAGTTCGAAACATCAAGGGCAGTCAGATGGATGAAATCATGGAGAAAAAAGAAAAAAAGGGGCTCCACATGGCGTAGGTCAAAAAATAAAAGGGTTTTATTGGATAAAAAGCCTTACAAGATAAAAAAGTGATCACTGAATAAAAGTATTGGCAGCGTTTGCTTCTCCTCAGGCTCTGATAGACGTACTGCTATATGGCAGATATGTCCCACAACATCCGGTAAGAGTGTCCAACTCCAGATGTTCATGTCGCATTACCTGTGGTTGCTGTGCAGTTCAGCTTGAGTTAACATCTTATGTTTAAGCACCCCTATCGTCTGAGAAGACTTCTTGCATTTCTATGGACTCTGGTCACAGAGTTTAACATTATAGACATTTGCGCTCATTTCAGTGGTCCCTGTGTTGATTCACTTTTATTTATAGTTATTACACTATATGTATTGATTCACTTCATTTCCAGTCACTATACTGGGCATAGTTTCACTCCTGTGTGGTTATTTTTTAATAATTCACATGTTTATAGTTTAGTGCTGCCTCTTTACTTGTGTTTTGTTGCAATTCGTTTTGCACTCCTGTGACCCGTTTTCAGCAGAGAAATCAGTCCAGGCCTGGCACCCCGCTCAGCCTCTCAGGAAGCCACAGAGAGACTGAGCCGGCCGCCCCCGCCCCCTACACAGCTCAGTGCTCCAATGAGCGAGGAGGGAGCAGAGCGGAGAGCTGTGGCTGACAGTCTACAGCTCTCTGCTCGAGGGAACTGTCAGAACCGAGCGATCGGCAATGTTCATTTGCCCGCTTCTCGGTGCAGAGGCGCCAGGGGACAGATGCAGCATCGGACCAATGCTGCATCCACCAAGGTAGATCGGATTCTTAAAAAAAAATACAAGCCCATACTTCTATTTTAATGGCATCCCAGTCTTAATCCTTTGGGTTAAATATTGAGTCGGCGCACCCTTTGCAGCTATAACAGCTTCAACTCTTCTGGGAAGGCTGTCCGCAAGGTTTAGGAGTGTGTCTGTTTTACCATTCTTCCAGAAGTGCATTTGTGAGGTCAGGCACTGATGTGGACGAGAAAGCCTGGCTCGCAGTCTCCGCTCTAATTCATCCCAAAGGTGTTCTATCAGGTTGAGGTCAGGAATGTGCAGGCCAGTCAAGTTCCTCCACCCCAAACTCGCTCATCTGTGTTTACACTATATTACCCAAACTTTTGGTAATATAGTGTATGTAGTAAAAAACACACAACCAAGATGACCCCCCCCCCCCCCACATATCTTGCATTCTTTGCAATGTCAAATTCTTGAATTTGTCTGGGGATTGACCCGACCAAGATTGAATCAGGCAGTGCTAAACAAACAGAAGAATGCAGGTGGTTTGAGAGTTCCAAATTTGATACACTACTATAAAGCATCGCAAATTGCACCTCTGATACAGCTACTGTATATGCTGGAGAGGCAGCTCCTTTGTGGACATACATCGATCTAGTGGATGTGGACCCTGTTCCGTTATCGTCACTCTTATGGCTGCCCGCTCAATTTCGTCCTAAGCCTTTAAACCCCTTCTTGTCTCAGTTGCTCACAATATGGGAGTCGGTTAAATATTCTGCAGGGCTACCTCACCTACTGTACCTCTTTTGGAGGTTTAAAATTGCCCATAGTTTCCTTTAGGGTTGGATTACCCTCATAGCTTTCATTGGTGCCACTCTAAAGGCCTGACAACAGTCCCTTTCTCACAACCAGAGGTATATACACTTTTCAGCAGCTTCAGGAGACTTATGAAGCTCCTGCCCGAGAGGGATACTGCTATATCCAAATTCGCCACTTCCTAGACTTCCTGGTTAGAAATTATGATAGTTCCTGACCTTCGACTGCGTTTTAAACCTGATGCCGTACTAACCCAACTACTCAGAGCCTAGTTATGTTGCCTTATTCTTCTCTTGTGGGAGCCTCAAACAATCAAGCGCCCTCCTACTGTGCACGTTGGTGGGCAAATTTGTGGGAGGCCCTTTTTCGTTCTTCCCGTAACGTTATAGCACTAGAGAATGCATTCAAAGTTATGTCCAGATGGTATTACACCCCAGTGAGAAGTGCAAAATACCTTTCTACGTACCCAGCATTGTGTTTTTTAGGGTTGTTCTGATCAGGGTGAGATGAAGCACATATGGTGGACATGCCCCAAAGTTAAAAGGCTGTGGATCCGGGTGTACACTTTTGGTCTATACGCTCTTTCATTCTAATATACACAAGGACCCATGGGAAGCTTTACGTCTTAAGCCCATCTTGGAGTTAAAGCATTTGTTAACCCAAAAAAAAAAAAAGGATCCTGCTCCTTTAAAACCTGTTATATGACACAGTGCTTGTCCTGTGTCATTTGGACCCCTGTAACACCTAAAAAACTTGGCTGATCCTGCCAGTTTCTCCCCACCCCTCTGTAAACTGACCATGGTGTATCATGGCTGCTGAGACTAGACACCATAGTCAGTTTACATGCCTCTGTCATCAGCAGCCTGCTATCTGCTCTCCTCTCTGCTCCTGTGTCCTCCTTCCCCCTCCCCACTCTGTCTGTGTTTGAGCCCCCCCTCCCCCCTCCTGCTGCTCTCATAACACTAACTTGTATACACCATCAGCACTGCCTCCTATTGCAGTGTCCCCCTCTGTGAATGATTTATAAATATAAATCCTGTAAATACCTAATTTAAGAGCAGAGTTTGCGATCACATGACCAGCTAGCTCTCTCCTCCTCCCCTCCAGACTGATATCAGCAGAGGAATCTCAGCCCCTCCCGCTGCATCTCTCAGAGGAGGAAAGAAGAAAGCTAGCCAGTCATGTAATCGCAATCTCAGCAGTGAAATTTGGTATTTGCAGAATTTATTTTTATAAATCACACAGAGAGGGATACTACAATAGGAGGCAGTGCTGATGGCGTATACAGGTTAGAGTGGCTTAATAACCACTTTAACGACACGTGAACACATATTTTTATGGCTACTAAACAAACCATTGCAAAGGCATGGAAAACACCTCTCTTGAAGAGGTGAAGTGACGTGTGCATGGTACGTTGAATGAGAAGCTTATGGTGATATTTGTAGACACTAGGGACAAATTTCTTAAGATTTGGCAACCTTGGTTGGACCAGTTTCAGTGACGAGCCCTCCTTCCCACTTTTTTGACTTAAAGGAAATTTTGTCGAGCCCACTGGTGACGATCTTGGATTCCCTGGGGTGGGGCTTCTTTTCTCTTTTTTTTTTTTTTTTTTCTTTTTATTCTTCTGTTTTATCTTTTTTACTTATTTTTGGTTATGTATAGCCAGATGCCAGCGTGTGGAGTCTGCTATTTTCTGGCCACACTTTTGGGGTCAAATTTTTTTTTTTCTCCCCTTTTCCTTGAAGGTATAGCTTTCTGGCCTTTGGGTGGGGGTACAGACCTCCTGCATATCAGAAGGCTTATTGGATAGCTCCCCCCTCCTTTTTTTTTCTTTCTGTCATTATTTTTTTCATATAGATATTTCCTTACATTTTTTTGGTCTTTGAGAGGGCTCTTTGACTTTATTTTATATACGAACATAGGTCAATCTCAGGTATTGTATCATATTTGCTAAATGATGATTTCTGGTATAGCGGTGCCCCCTAGGTTCGCTGAGTGTAGTGGTTCCACCCGTCACCCCCGCTCAGCCCAGCAGTCAATGAACAGTCCATCAGCTTGTTTTTGTGGTTTTATTGAGGGATTTAACTTGGATGGGGTAAAGGGAACATTGGATGCCCAGATAACTAACTTTAGACAAATGAAAGATTTTTGGAATCTGTATTTGCAGTCTCTAAAGCTCCATACTCCTCCAGTCAGGACTGGTGCAAGGATTTTTGACACCCTAGGCAAAACCTCATTTTGCCGCCCCATTGGCTCCATCCCTGATTCCACCCCCTTTGCCCTGCCCATGTGACAGAAGTTGCCACTATACAGGAAGCATCGGCTCTGATTCCTCTAGCGGTGCGCTGCACCTCTAATTAAACTACCGGTCGGACTGAGTTAGTTACATGCTGCAGCCTGCAGAGCATGCAGACGTGGAGGGAAACCAGCGGCCGGGCGCCCCTAGGCAGTAGTGCGCCCTAGGCGGCTGCCTAGTTTGCCTAGTGGTAGCACTGGCCCTGCCTCCAGTACATCACGTATGAGCAGTGGCGGCTGGTGAAGTTTTAGGATGGGGGGCGCCAGACCCTGCCCTTCCTTTTTGACCCCTCCCACTTGGTGAAAATGACCGTGGTTTCAGCGACATAGTGGGTGTGGCTCTAAGGTGGTGTGGTTAGCGTCTGAGATGAACGAGGGATGGAGGGAGAGAGGGATGAAAGACAGCAGGCCCAGATCCTACACAACAATAGAAATAAGTGTATTCTAGAAAGTTTAACAATCAGCAAATAAAGATATTCCAAACACCTGGTGTTGGCACTTCAATCATCTCGGCACCATGGTTGTTATGGTGTCAGGATGATTGAAGCGCATTATTTCTATTATTACATTGTAACATAAAATGAAATCATTCAACTCACCATAATGCAGAATCAGTAGCAGCCCTGAGCGTGTCACTAGCCACATCGCCTGCCACCAGATGCCATCAGGTTTCCCCAGCGGAGTCCATCCTTACATGCAGCCTGTGTCCCACCACATGCAGCCTTGCCTGTGTCCCACCACATGCAGCCTGTGTCCCCTAAATGCAGCCTTGCCTGTGTCCCACCAAATGCAGCCTTGCCTGTGTCCCACCAAATGCAGCCTTGCCTGTGTCCCACCAAATGCAGCCTTGCCTGTGTCCCACCACATGCAGCCTTGCCTGTGTCCCACCACATGCAGCCTTGCCTGTGTCCCACCACATGCAGCCTTGCCTGTGTCCCACCACATGCAGCCTTGCCTGTGTCCCACCACATGCAGCCTGTGTCCCCCCAAATGCAGCCTTGCCTGTGTCCCACCAAATGCAGCCTTGCCTGTGTCCCACCACATGCAGCCTTGCCTGTGTCCCACCACATGCAGCCTGTGCCCCAACAAATGCAGCCTTGCCTGTGTCCCACCACATGCAGCCTTGCCTGTGTCCCACCACATGCAGCCTTGCCTGTGTCCCACCACATGCAGCCTTGCCTGTGTCCCACCACATGCAGCCTTGCCTGTGTCCACCAAATGCAGCCTGTGTCACATCGAAACCCCTCCCCATTCTCTGTGGGAGCACAGCGGTACTTACCTTTCTGTGTGTTGTCCTCTGCTGCGGTGTCTTCTTCCACAACGGCGATGGAGGGGTCCGTCCGCTCCTCTCATACTTCCTATTTCCTCTTTCCCGGGCGCAATGGGAGAAAGAAAACAGGAAGTGGCATCAAGCTGAGATGTCAATCAAACCGCCCGGCCATAGTAACAGATACTACGAACGCCGGGCGGAAGCTACTCGGGGCTTCAGAAAGCGCCGCAAGGCAGGATAAATGCCTGCAAATGAAGCGCCGCGTCTGCAATCTCGTGATTGCATAGACGTGGCGCTTCCCATAAGTGCACTGTGTCCGACGTCCGAACACAGTGCACTTAAGAACTTTTGTTTGTATTTTTTTTTTTTTAAATGGCCAGTATTAAAAAAAATTGTCTTTTTTTTTTTTTGTGATTGCCTGGAGGGGGGGCGGAGCCCATGCGCCCCCTATGGACGGGGCGCCACTGCTTATGAGTCATCTTTGCTTCCTCTACTGCACAATGCTTGATTCCTGGCACAGCTAGCACATGGCTAGGTCCCACTCTGAATAAGGCCCAACAGTTCTGGATTGGCCATTTGCTGGCAGGGGAATGCAGTCCCCTTTGGTGTAGCAACCAATAGCAACTGAAAAGAGTCTTTTTGTGCTAGTTGTGTTCTAGGTGGACTAGAACTAGTCAGTCATGTGCAGACTCTGCGAACCCTCCTGGCTGCAGCAGCCTGTCTCTAAGCCCAGCGACATCACAGTCTCTCTCTCTGGCACTACATCCACTCCTGGCATGTCTCTCCCAGATCTTCTCACTGTGCCTGTCACTCACCGACCCCGGATGGATCCCTCCTGATGACTTGCCCGGCAATGTTCCACGCTGTCCTTTTCCTGCTCCTGTTCAGGACACCCCTTGTTTGGGTTGTATGGAGGGGTTCCTTCCCAGCTCCCAAGCTCCAGGCCCAAGGTCACCCCCCCCCCCCCAAGAAAGGGGGCTGCCTCAAAGCCAAATAAGTTTATCTTGGTCTCATCAGACCACAGGACATGGTTCCAGTAATCCATGTCCTTAGTCTGCTTGTCTTCAGCAAAATGTTTGCGGGCTTTCTTGTGCATCATCTTTAGAAGAGCCTTCCTTCTGAGACGACAGCCATGCAGACCAATTTGATGCAGTGTGCGGCGTATTGTCTGAGCACTGACAGGCTGACCCCCCACCCCTTCAACCTCTGCAGCAATGCTGGCAGAACTCATATGTCTATTTTCCAAAGACAACCTCTGGATATGACGCTGAGCATGTGCATGCAACTTCTTTGGTCGACCATGGCGAGGCCTGTTCTGATTGTAACTTGTCCTGTTAAACCACTGTATGGTCTTGGCCACTGTGCTGCAGCTCAGTTTCAGGGTCTTGGCAATCTTCTTATAGCCTAGGCCATCTTTATGTAGAGCAACAATTCTTTTTTTCAGATCCTCAGATCCTGAACTTCCAGTGACCAATATGAGAGAGAGAGAGAGATAAAACCAAATTTAACACACCTGCTCCCCATTCACACCTGAGACCTTTTAACACTAACGAGTCACATGACACCGGGGAGTGAAAATGGCTAATTGGGCCCAATTTGGACATTTTCACTTAGGGGTGTACTCACTTTTGTTGGCAGCAGTTTAGACATTAATGGCTGTGTGTTGAGTTATTTTGAGGGGACAGCAAATTTACACTGTTAAACAAGCTGTACACTCACTACTTTACATTGTAGCATATTGTCACATGAAAAGATATAATAAAATATTTACAAAAATGTGAGGGGTGTGAGATTCTTTCTATCTATCTATCTATCTATCTATCTATCTATCTATCTATCTATCTATCTATCTATCTATCTAGGATTTGTAAAAAATTGAAAAAAATAAGTTGTAAAAAAATATATAAAAATAAAAAACTACTGACACAGTCCACACCTCATCAGTGCCACCTATAAGTGCCCATTAGTGCCTCCTCATCAGTGCCGTTCAGTGCTGTCTCATCAGTGCTGCATATTAGTGCCTCCTCATCAGTGCCACCCCATCAGTGCCGTCTCATCAGTGCTGCATATTATTGCCACTGTCACATGGCATAAAAAAAAGTATTTGGCAAGTACTTAAAAAAAAAAAAGGAAAAAAGTGGTATTGGTACAACCCTAGTATATACTTATCTAAAATATACTGTGCCATTTTATATTTGTTATTTCTTTAAAAAGTATGAATAAATATACCAATGACTATCCTAAACATGGTGTGCTACGATAACAGCTCTCATTTTGAAAACACAATTTCTTTTCAGACTTTAATATTATACAATGGCGAAGCTGGTCCAGCTCCCACCAAAGTTCCTTCCTAAAGAGTGGAGTATTGCTAATCAGACACGCTTTGCCAACGCAGAAGCTCAAAGGTCCCGATCGGAGAGGCTGGTTGCTGAAAGTGAGAGACTGGTTGATGAAATTGAAAAGACAACACAGAAAACTCAAAAGGATGTCAACAAGAAGCTAGGTATTGCTATTGACCTACTGTTTATGACTCTAATTCTAGAGAATTCTAATTCACCCATTTAAACAAACTAACAAGTGTCTACACCAAGCACTACAGTAATTAGAGAATAGAGATGATGTTTGACATTTTTGTAGCAGTTATAGATATCAGTACCATGCCAGTAATGTAAAGCTGGCCATACATTGCTTGGACCTTTTCACTTAGATTATTTAATTCAGCACCTCTATTCATGCTAAAGCCAGGTACACACTACAGGTTTTTTTTTGTGTAAACCCGCGGGTTGAACGAAAAAAAGACTGTCAGCTCCGGTCGGAGACACTGTACCAAATAATGGGGGTAAGTGTTGTGACAGGGGGATGGCCACCCCCCCGCCAGAACACTCCGATCAGCTCTCTCTGCCATTGGCTGAGAGCGTTGATCGGGTGTCGGTCGGCTGCTGTATTTTCAGCATGCACATCCAACAGAAGCCGGCCAAACGGTCTTTTACATGCACATAGGCAGAATGTTGGCCTTTTTTTTTTTTTTTTTTTGAACAGCCAAATGTCTCCCGACATTCTGCCCATGTGTACAGGGCTTAACAGTGCAGATAGATGAATCCCCTCATCCGGCTATAGTATTTTCATAATGCAATCTAATGCCAAACAAATGTCCAAGGTTTTTCATGATAGTTGATTAATAGCAGAAAAAAATCAAATATGTTTCAGGGGCCAAATACAAAGGTCAAAAATGTAAATGTAAAAGGTCATAAATATAAGTCAAAGGTTATTTACCCATTTGCATATAATATCTGATCCCAATAAATAGCAGACTTCACTCCCATTGGATTGTAAGTATTCCCAACTCTGGATCCTTTCCCTGTTCATTTCCTGTCTTGTGGAGTGCTGCTGAATCAAAGCCAGTGTGCCCAGTGACGATTTCTGTGACCCTTAGAAAATCTGAATCCAAAACTCCATTTAGTCTTGTGTTTGGCTACTATATTCTGACAGCTGGTGCTAGTTGCTGTCTGAATACCTGGACAGCGACTGCATCTGATTGCATGCAGTCTGATTGGATGCAACTGATATTCAGCTGCTTTTTCATTTAAATGATGTTGGGCAGGAAGGGTCTGACAGGGCCACCCACTAAGGCAGGCCATAGATTCAGGGCCGTCTTTAATATTGATTGGACCCTGGGCAAAACTTTTCTTGCCCCCCCCCCCATGCAGTTTTGCTCTCCACCTGCTCTGAGACATACAATAAATAGCAGCTAGACTCAAAATCAGTTTACTGAATCAGATCAGGCAGCTATTGTGATTGGTTGCCAGAGGTTACAGTGTATCATTACCGCTCACTGGCTGGTTGCTAGAGGTTACAGCACACATTACGGCTCACTGATTAGTTGCTAGAGGTTACAGCACATGATTTCTGCTTGGTGATTGGTTGCTAGAAATTACTGTGGATATGACCTCAGGGGGGCATGATATACATATCAATGCCGCCAACCGCCGCTATTTACATACGAATGCTGGTAATTTTACATGTAAACACAGGGTCTGCTGGTGAGTCATCTGTACACAACAATAGGGCAGAGCTGGGCAGCATTAGTAACAGCACTTCACACTGAGATATTGGGACACAGCACAGGACTTAAACCTCAAGGGACGAGGGAATTTAAACCAGGATAGTATGAGGCAGCTACTTTTGGCCCCACAACAATGACAGGGCCCAGAGCAGCTGCCCCTTTTGCCCTGTCTTAAAAACGGCCCTGCATAGATTATGCAATTTTCAGTGGAAGGAAAGAAAATTGCGTGATTCCCCCATCAACACACATAAATCTCAGCACATCAACACAGTCAGTGGAGATGGGGGAATCCCTCCTGCAGAACTATTGAGTTCTGCTAACGGGAAGCCTTCCCTGCCAGCAGAACACAATGATTAGTGTTATCAGCTATAGCCGGTGGCACTAATCGTTGGGAAAAACACAACAGGCTAGTTGTACACAAGTCAATCGATAGAAAAAGCAATGTATTCAGGCAATGAATACAAAGCTTCCTCTGATTGGAGTCAGAAAGGCTGGCTGATGATGTCACAACCTCTGACTCAGCCAATCAGAGGAAGCTTTGTATTAATTGCCAGAATACATCAGATAAACTCTACTGTGTTTTGGGCATGAGAAGTCTCTGCTCCAACCCGGAACACGGGTTGATTTACTATAACTAGAGAGTGCAAAATCTGGCAGCTTCTAACTTCAGCTTGTTTAATTAAGTTTTGCCAAAAAACCTTGAAGCTGATTGGTTTCTATGCAGAGCTTTAACAGATTTTGCACTCTCCAGTTTAACTACTTAGCGACCATCCCACGTACATTTACTGCGGCAGGGCCTGGGGCACATGTGCACCGCCGGCGACCCGCTCCCACTGTGATTGGACACAACAGGAGCCAATCTGGAGGTCCGGCGACTTTGATGTTCACCGGGACCTGCCGATCGTTCGGGACACAAGCAGAACGGCAGTCTGCCTATGTAAAGAAGACAGATTGTCGTTCTGTCAGTGGGGAAGGCTTTGATCCTGTGTTTCTGCAAAGCAAAGTCACAGTGAGTAAGCACAACCCAGGCATACATTTAACCCTTTGATCGCCCCTGATGTTAACCCCTTCACTGCCAGTGTCATTAGCACAGTGACCGTGCATATTTTTTAGCACTGATCACTGTCTTAGTGTCACTGGTCCCCACAAAGTGTCACTTAGGTGTCCGATTTGTCCACCGCAATATCGCAGTCCCGCTATAAGTTGCTGATCGCTGCCATTACTAGTAAAAAAAAAAATAATAAAAAAAATGAATTAAAACATATGTAGCAGAATACATATTGGCCTAAATTGATAAAGAATTTAGATTTTTTTACATTTTTTTTTTTTTTATATGTTCTATAGCAGAAAGTAAAACATAATGTGTTTTTCCCAAATTGTCTTTCTTTTTTTTTTTTTTGGGGTTATAGCGCAAAAAAATAAACCACAAAGGTGATCAAATACCACCAAAAGAAAGTTCTATTTGTGGGAAAAAAGGACAAAAATGTTATTCAGGTACAGCGTCGCACGACGGCGCATATGTCAGTTAAAGTAACGCAGTGCCATATCACAAAAAATGTCTTGGTCAGGAAGGGGTAAAACCTTCAGGAGCTCAAGTGGTTAAGTAAATCAACCCCACAGTGCAGTATGCTGTATGTAGCCACAGCTACATCCAGTATATACCGCACATCCAGCGCCCTCACATGTTAGTAAGGGACATAGTTCGCTTGGGCCAAGCTGGCCCAAAGGAAGTATATGAAGTTTATCAAAAGCTGGAGTTCAGCTTTAAGCAAATTTTGCACTGTGTATGCCCAGCTTTGGTCTGTGTCACAACCATTATATCCAATGTAGACACAGATAGCTATTTCCAAAAACACAAATAGTAATTTGTAACTATTGTAATTAGTATCAATAATTAATAAAATGCATACACTTATCCCTGCATTTTTCTTTATTAAAGTGGTACTATACTGAAATGTTACCACAAGGATATGCTGACAGACTTGCTGGGATACATAAATATTAGTATTAGATTGGCAAGTACCTACTGTATGCCTTCATACATTTGGCCATTAAAGGATTGGTAAACATTTCAGCCATGTTTTTATGTATTCATGAGAGCAAGTCTCAATAAGATAAGATAATAAGAATAAGTTTATGTTGCCCCTGAAATTGTAAATACATTTATATATATATATTTATACGCATTGCATAGGTGTGTGTAGGGGATGTGTCAGGTGTGTAGAGTGTGTGTGTGTGTGGGGGGGGGGGTTATTAAATATGTAATTTACCGGACCCTTCCTTTTTAAAATGAACACACTCACTCACTGTGTTCATTCAGAACGGAAGCATAGTAAACGATGTTCATTATGCTTCCATTTGTGAGAGAACAGGAAGCCGCTCAGCACAGAGCTCTTCCCATTCATTTACTGTCCAGTGCAGCTGAGGCTGCAGAGAAAAACACACCCTAATGCAATAGGCTGTGCCCACCTTTTGTCTCATGCAGCAGTCCAGCTCAACCAAGGGCTTTATTTCAAACTGCTATGCTACGCTCCTAGGGGTATATCTAGAGAAGTTTCCTAGTGTGGCCTGTGACCATGTAGATCTCTCCCTTTGAGTGGATTGTACAGCAGACTGGCTTGGCACTGTACTGAAGGTGGGGAGATCCCTGATGCTTTGCTACAATGTAAAGTAGTGAGTATACAGCTTGTATAACAGTGTAAATTTGCTGTCCCCTCAAAATAACTCAACACACAGCCATTAATGTCTAAACCACTGGCAACAAAAAAGGGAGTACACCTCTAAGTGAAAATTGTCCAAATTGGGCCCAATTAGCCATTTTCCCTCCCCGGTGTCATGTGATTTGTTAGTGTTACAAGGTCTCAGGTGTGAATGGGGAGCAGGTGTGTTAAATTTGGTGTTATCGCTCTCACTCTCTCATACTGGTCACTGGAAGTTCAACATGGCGCCTCATGGCAAAGAACTCTCTGAGGATCTGAAAAAAGGAATTGTTGCTCTACATGAAGATGGTCTAGGCCAGTGATGGTGAACCTTGGCACCCCAGATGTTTTGAAACTACATTTCCCATGATGCTCGACTACGCTGCAGAGTGCATGGGAAATGTAGTTCCAAAACATCTGGGGTGCCAAGGTTCGCCATCACTGGTCTAGGCTATAAGAAGATTGCCAAGACCCTGAAACTGAGCTGCAGCACGGTGGCCAAGACCATACAGTGGTTTAACAGGACAGGATCTACTCAGAACAGGCCTTGCCATGGTCGACCAAAGAAGTTGAGTGCACGTGCTCCGTGTCATATCCAGAGGTTGTCTTTGGGAAATAGACGTATTAGTGCTGCCAGCATTGCAGAGGTTGAAGGGGTGGGGGGTCAGCCTGTCTCGGTGCTCAGACCATATGCCGCAAACTGCATCAAATTGGTCTGTCGTCCCAGAAGGAAGCCTCTTCTAAAGATGATGCACAAAGCCCGCAAACAGTTTGCTAAAGACAAGCAGACTAAGGACATGGATTACTGGAACCATATCTTGTGGTCTGATGAGACCAAGATAAACTAATTTGGTTCAGATGGTGTCAAGCGTGTGTGGTGGCAACCAGGTGAGGAGTACAAAGACAAGTATGTCTTGCCTACAGTCAAGCATGGTGGTGGGAGCGTCATGGTCTGGGCTGCATGAGTGCTGCCGGCACTGGGGAGCTACAGTTCATTGAGGGAACCATGAATGCCAACATGTACTGTGACATACTGAAGCAGAGCATGATCCCCTCCCTTCAGAGACCGGGCCGCAGGGCAGTATTCCAACATAACGACCCCAAACACACCTACAAGACAACCATTGCCTTGCTAAAGAAGCTGAGGGTAAAGGTGATGGACTGGCTAAGCATGTCTCCAGACCTAAACCCTATTGAGCATCTTTGGGGCATCCTCAAACGGAAGGTGGAGGAGCACAAGTTCCCTAACATCCACCAGCTCCGTGATGTCATCATGGAGATGGAGGAGTGGAAGAGGACTCCAGTGGCAACTTGTGAAGCTCTGGGGAACTCCATGCCCAAGAGGGTTAAGGCAGTACTGGAAAATAATGGTGGCCACACAATATATTGACATTTTGGGCCTAATTTGGACATTTTCACTTAGGGATGTACTCATTTTGTTGCCAGCAGTTTAGACATTAATGTCTGTGTGTTGAGTTATTTTGAGGGGACAGCAAATTGACACTGTTATACAAGCTGTACACTCACTACTTTACATTGTAGCAAAGTGTCATTTTTTTCAGTGTTGTCACATGAAAAGGTATAATAAAATATTTACAAAAAATGCGAGGGATGTACTCACTTTCTTGAGATAAAGTGTGTGTTTATTTATGTATGTATATGTGTGTGTGTGTAGATAGATAGATAGATAGATAGATAGATAGATAGATAGATAGATAGATAATCTTTATATTACCATTTTAGTACAGATACTGTACAGAATAGGCAATTCACAAGGCAAAAATGTGGGGAAAAGTGCAGTAACCCTTAACTATCCAGAGGATTTTAATCTACAGAGGTCAGCTAACTGCAATGGGTTGTTATGGGTCACAGCACTTTACTCTGTACTACAATGAACAATCCCATAATCTTCTCACTATTCGGATGTGACAGGACTACTATATGGAAGAGTTTATTTTGCTTCTAGTTTACTCCAATTGTGTATACCAATTTTCTTCACAGAGCAGAGATTGGAGGAGATCCAGTTTTGGAAGAAGGAATTAGATAACAAGCTTGAAGACACAGTCAATGACCTAGAACAGCTGCTGGCTTATAAAATTCGCCTGGAAAAAGCCTTAGAGAGCTGTATGGAGCCTTTGTCCATAGCCCAGCAATGCTTAGTGGAAAGGTAATCATAAAAGGATTACAACTAAGAGCTACAAAAGGCAAAGAGATCCTGGAAAGAGGACTTTCATAACAGAAAAAATATCCTACTTCAAAAACAGATTAAAATGGGCCTTGCACCAAAAAAGCAAGATCTGCGTATTTATTTATTACTCCCCACCGCCACCAGCAGCAACATCAATCCAAATTCGTGTAGTAAAACGAACATAAAAAATTGAGAAAAACAAGTAAGCAGTACACCGCTCCCTACCGCAACTTTTTTTTTTTTTTTTTTAAGAAAGAGAGCTGCTAGCAGGTGTCAGAGCTTGCCTACTCCTTTTCGTGCCCAATATTCCTAAACTGTAGGCCTATTTCTATGATGGGCTGACTCCTTGGTCAATAGGAATGTGTGTGAGGTGGGAGGGGAAAGGCAAACTCCACCACTGTGTTCAGAAAATTTGCCAGTGGGGTAAATGGGGAAAGAAACACAAAAAAACAGCTTCCTCTATCCACACAAATGGGTTGGATGGAGGAACCCCCCCCAAATTCGGTCTGTGTCACCACTAGGAATATTCACCCTCCTTATTGCTCCAGGTGACCATTGTCTCTGGTACAAAATTCTAACGGAAAACCAAAAGGTTTGTGTTGTCCTAGAATAGCCAGCCCAAGAGGGTTTATTTTTTCATTTTGGTGAGATTTAATTCTGTTTGAGTTGTCTCTGGGACAGGAAGAGAAATGAAAGCAGTATTAAACCCTAATGCACCCTAATTCATTATATAGCATCTTACCAATTCTTGGAGGTAATGGCTGCATTAGATTTCTTTTTAGGCCCCCATTCACACGAGGCGGACTCCGTTTCCACGGAGCCTGTCTCGGTCCGCCAGCTCAGCGGGAGATCAGTCCGTTGATCTCCGCTGAGCCAGCGGATGACAGGTCCCTCTCTGCTCACTGAGCGGGGAGGGGCTTGTCAGGTGCCGCTGCGGCCTATGAAGGGATTGGATGAAAACGGACAGCATGTCCGTTTTCATCAGATCTCACCCGATCCGCCAGCGACGGACCTGGACATAGAGCCATCCGTCTGCTTTTAGCGGATCGGCCCGGGTCGGATGTCAGCGGACATGTCTCCGCTGACATCCGACGCTCCTTAGACTAACATGGAGCGCCCGTTCAGGTCCGCCGTCAAATCTAACAGGCGGACCTGAACGGTCCGATCGTGTGAAAGGGGCCTTAAAAACTTTCTTTCTTCTATTTTCATTTTGCAATCCAACCAGTAAGTCTGTTGTGTTTTTTATTTATTTATTCTTTTTTTTTTAACAAGCTCTCTTTCAGACGTATCAGTTACAGGGATAAGACAAACCATTTAACACTGTGATCAGCATTTTTTTATTCATGTTAAACCTTTATCCCAAAAGGGAAAAAAAACTGTTTGCTGTGACTGATTATAAAGTGTTAGCTGGAGTTTGGCTTCAATTTGTTAGCATATTTAAATCTGCTAGCACATATAACACTACCCTTCCCCCAGACTGACATTGCTGCTGTCCAAATGTGCCCCCTGTGCTCCTTCATCCAGAGTATAGGAACTACAGTGGGGACAGAATGTATTCAGACCCCCTTACATTTTTCACTCTTTGTTATATTGCAGCCATTTGCTAAAATCATTTAAGTTCATTTTTTTCCTTATTAATGTACACACAGCACCCCATATTGACAGAAAAACACAGAATTGTTGACATTTTTGCAGATTTATTAAAAAGAAAAACTGAAATATCACATGGTCCTAAGTATTCAGACCCTTTGCTGTGACACTCATATATTTAACTCAGGTGCTGTCCATTTCTTCTGATCATCATTGAGATGGTTCTTCATCTTCATTTCAGTCCAGCTGTGTTTGATTATACTGATTGGACTTGATTAGGAAAGCCACACACCTGTCTATATAAGACCTTACAGCTCACAGTGCATGTCAGAGCAAATGAGAATCATTTCTTTCAACAATGGCTTGCTTCTTGCCACTCTTCCATAAAGGGCAGATTTGTGGAGTGCACGATTAATAGTTGTCCTGTGGACAGATTCTCCCACCTGAGCTGTGGATCTCTGCTGCTCCTCCAGATTTACCATGGGCCTCTTGGATGCTTCTCTAATTTAATGTTTTCCTTGCCTGGCCTGTAAGTTTAGATGGACGGCCATGTCTTGGTGGGTTTGCAGTTGTGCCATACTCTTTCCATGATGGATTGAACAGTGCTCTGTGAGATGTTCAAAGCTTGGGATATTTTTTTTATAACCCAACCCTGCTTTAAACGTCTCCACAACTTTATCCATGACCTGCTTGGTGTGTTCCTTGGCCTCATTATACTGTTTGCTCACTAAGGTTCTCTAACAAACCTCTTAGGGCATCACAGAACAGCTGTATTTATACTGAGATTAAATTACGCACAGGTGGACTCTATTTACTAATTAGGTGACTTCTGAGGCCATTGGTTCCATTAGATTTTAGTTAGAGGTATCAGAGTAAAGGGGGCTGAATACAAATGCACACCACACTTTTTTCAGATATTTATTTGTAAAATATTTTGAAAGCTGTTTTTTCCTTCCACTTCACAATTATGTGCCACTTTGTGTTGGTCTATCACAAAAAATCCCAATTAAATACATGTATGTTTCTGGTTGTAACATGACAAAATGTGCAACATTCCAAGGGGTATGAATACTTTTCCAAGGCACTGTATATTACATTTTTGGTTTTAGGTTAAATACTGCTTTATATTTCCCATACAAGACATGTAAAAAAACAGGGGTTCCGTACTTTATCTGAAGCCAAAAAAAAATGTTAGGCTTTACGGATACATTGTTTGTCCAATAGGTTTTATGAGCTATATGTAATGTTTGTTGAAATATGTTTTAATAATTGTTGACTTTTGTAGAGAGAAGAGAGTTGGGATAGACCTGGTTCATGATGAAGTAGAAAGAGAGCTCATCAAAGAAGTGGAGGTGATCCAAGGGGTGATAGCACTACTGCAGAGGACTTTAGAACAAATTACTGAGCAGATAAGGTGAGTTATTTTTTTTCATCAAGTTTGTTTGCCAAAGAGATGGTGCAAAATGCATAACTATCATTGATAGTTGTGATCCAATCCAGCCCTGGCTGGAAGGCTGCTAAATTACTGCTCCAGGAGGAAGCGGGGTCAATTTAGATGCTGGAAAAAAGCCTTATGCACACAGGCGCAGCCATTCACTTGTATTTAAGGCTGCATGTGGTACCTGCAACTCCTTGGGCGGTGAAAACTGCCTGACACTTTACACTTAGGCTCCATGCACACTGAAGCTCAAAAAAGCTTTTTCTGGATGCCAGATTGCTGGCAGAAAACACTGCTTGAAAAACGTGCTTTTAACAGCGTTTTGTACTAGCGTTTTTTAGCGTTTATGGGTGTTTTTAATAAAAATACACAGAGGACACTCCAAAAATCCCACAATGCATTTCAAACTCCCACAATGCATTAAAAAATATAATGCCAAAAGCTAATTAATGCACGTTTATGAGCGTTTATTGGCGTTTGGCTTTTTTTAGCGGTGAAAAATGACACTTTGAACACAAATTTCTGGTGTTCAGAAAAAAGCCCATAAACTAAACTGCTCATTAAAGCTAAAAAACGTGGACACATAGGCTAACATAGAGTGGAGTTTATGGGCTTTAAAAAAAAACACCCAAACGCCAATAAACTAGTTTATCAGCTCCATTGTGCATGGAGCCTTAGCATTATTTCAGTCTCTCACCATTCATGTGCATGAGGCCATAAAGTGTTTCTGCTGTTAACTGGAGGATGAATTTCTGCATAGTGTCTGCAGGTATAAAGGCTGTTATAAAGCTTGTTAAAAACCTGTAAGTATTTTAATTATTATATCCACAGACTTGCTTTAATATTTACTCTGCCTGCTATAAATGCCATGTAATCGGTAAAGTCTTCAAAATACAAAAAGCATGGACAGAGTATAAAATCTTTATTTCCTGACCCCAAGTGAATGATCAACCTCTAACGTAGCGAGGGCAGGTGCAAGGATTTTTGGCTACTGAAGCAAAATTTCATTTTGGCGCCCCCCCCCCCCCCCCCATCCATCCGACACACTATCCTCCTGCCACACCCACTATTGTGACAGGAGGACAGCGTGACAGCTGGGGGGCCAGTGTGTCAGGTGGGAGGGGCAGTGTGTCAGGTGGGGGGGCAGTGTGACAGAAGGTCCTGGGCACACTGTATTTGGCAACAGACCACAATATGCTGTGGTTATTGGTATGCTGCATGGAGGGAGAAGTCTCGGGGCAGGAAGCCTCTTATCTTACATGGCAGGAGCAGTTTGGAATAAAGAATCGGGAGCCAGGGTCAGGGGTGGAGCTAAGATGGCAGAGCTGATGGAGCAGTTCAGCACAGAGGAGGTAAGGTTTCCTCCCGCTATGCGCAGCTGCTAAGCAGGTCATCGACTGCCAGTGGTCCTAGCAAACTAGTCTCCTGTCACATCCTGTCACATCTGTCTCAGACAAGGACTGACTCTGCTGGCAAAGGTCTGGATCCGCTATTCAGGGGCGCCACTCCGCCCCCCCACTGACCTAGGAAGTGGAAAACCGTTTTATATATTTTTCTTTCAAATCCAAATTCCCAGCAAGTGGCTGGGAATTCGGATGTTAATGCCCCCCCCCCCCCCCCCAATCCCAGCGCCCCAAGCCTTGCCCGCCTCTTCCTCCATCCACCATGACAGCTGCTTTCTCTGAATTGACCAGCAGAGAGTCAGTCAGTGCCCCAAGCCAGTGTAGGGTGGTGGCCTTCATCCCCTCAGCCAAGCTATTTGGGAAACCAGCGGCTATGGCTGTGCCCCAGGCAGCAGTGCCCCCTAGGCGTAAATTTCAAAGAATTTCCTTCGCGCTGGTAGATGTGAAAAAAATTAATTAACTAGGTGATGTAAATGCTAAATATGAATATTGCAGCAAAATTAATGGTGCTCACACAACCGCTTGCTGAATAGATAATTAAGTGAATTTCGCGCAATATTCCAGTAGTGCCAGTGTCTAGATGCCAAAGAAAAAAGAAGCAGATAGAAATGCTAGCAAAGGTTGTACCATCATAAATAACCGTGAGTGGATCCTGATAAGTGAAAGTCCTTGTATAAAGTGTTATAGCATTAAATAAATAGATAAAGTGCAACCGTATAATAAATAACCGTGAATGGATCCTGATGAATAAAAATCTTGTGTGACGTGTTATGACCTTAAAATAAATTATTATAAAGTACAAACCGTGACTGAACCGTGAATAAATGCTGGTGAATAAAAGTCTTGGTAAAAAGTCCTTGTAACATTGAATAAATTAATATAAAATAAAATCCATCAAAAAGGTGAATGATTAGCAACAAATTAATATCAAAAGTGCACTAAACTCAGTGTGATCACAATCCATCTAACTGCGCCTTTAAAATAAAGACTCAAAATAGCAGCATTGCAAGATTCAAAAAGTGCAATTCATAAAATCAATGATAGATGGCGCTGTTGAGTGAATAGAAAGTCCTTCTAATCGGGTCTGTGTGTGTTCTATGGGATAGTTAAATGATTCCTACGGTGGTGTCCTCTAGTGCAGTCTCTCTGGACTCTCACCTTCAATTAGTACAAATCGAATTGTGGAAATAAGATCCGTGCGGTATGGAAGCGCTGCTTGTACACTTCTCCCTCTGTACTAGTTGACTCTCTGGATCTTCTCCTGTGTTCCCTCGGCTCCCTCCGCTCTGATACAGCTCAGACAAGATAAAGACAGGGGAGGGGGAGAGAGAAGGCAGGCTCCACTAGTGTGTTAACGTTTTAAAACCAGGGGGGATATTTATTTGATAATGCTCTTACATTAGATATAAAAAGGTCAGGCAAAATAAAGAACAGATGAGAAGTCTGGCGTTCTCAGCGCCCTCTCACTTGAATTGACAGCTGTGTGCCGCTCCAGCCAATCCCTACGCGTTACGACACGTCACGTGTCTTCATCTGGGGAACCGGATTGGCTGTTCTATGTTACCTTATATATAGTGTAACCGGAAATGCTAAAACCGCCATTTTTCTTATGGGTATCCTGTTAGACTCAGCGGTTCATGTGTTACAACCGGAAGTTACAAAGCGGCCATTTTCCTTGTGGTTTTGTAGGTGTTGCTCAGCGCTCGTTTTTTTAATTGGATTTATAATGTAGATATGTCACCATTTTGTTGTGGATGGCTACACTCTTGCTCTATATGTTGAACACCCTTATGTGAGCCGCCATCATTATGGTGGAAATGTTATCTACAGCCAATGTATATAATGAAGGGTAAAATACCATAAATAGCTGAGACCGCAAGAAAAGGGAAACAAACGGCTTTGTTTGATGTACTGCTGATGTTCTAAAATAAGCTATGTGTAGAAATAAATATTGGTTATCACTTTCAGTAAAACAAATAGCTATCCTATAGCGGTATACGGGTGAAATCAGGTGAGAGTGCTCTGATCTAACAATCGATAGATGAATTATACAACATTAAAACTGACATATAACATTTAAAAATAATGAACTAACAAAACTAATAATATTGTAGGACTCCTGATATATAGAACAGTAAGTATTAATATTAGTAATGGTATACCACGTATAGATCACTGTAGTACCCGTACATGCCACTAGTGGGAATAAATTAATAAATAAAACTCTATATGATCAACAACATAATATAATGAACATTAACCATATTATAAACAGATACCTCAATATATTTAAAATTTATTGTGTAGCAGAATCGGAAACTTCATATGTTAATATTGTATAGGAATCTATAATAGAGTTGATAATATATGAAAAAAATCTAAAAAATATATATAAAAATACTAAAAATGTTAAAAATCGTTTAAAAAGCAATTTAAATCAAATTCTACGTTGAGACCCCCAGGTATCAGTGTGCGTAAAGTATGAATCCATCTGGATTCTTTACGGCTAATATCGCGGACTAGATGACTACCTCTCCACATAGGCTTGTGTTTTTCAATTCCCCAAAATTGGAGGTGCGTGGGGTCTCTGTTGTGAACTAGTGCAAAATGTTTCGACACATTGTGCTTCGGGAAGCCAGATTTTATGTTTTGTACATGTTCCTTTATTCGTGTTTTAAGCGCTCTTTTTGTGCGGCCAACATATTGTAGGTTGCAGCTACACTGCAGTACGTACACTACCCCTTCTGTGTGGCATCCTATAAAATCCCTGATAATAAAATTTTGTCCTGTGTTGGTGGCTGTAAAATCTTTGCGTTTTCCTTGAAATTTTCTCGCATGGCGACAAGCGTAGCAATTACGGCAGGGATAGAAGCCTTTACCTGAAAAGAATGTATAAGTAGATATTGGAGGGGGGTCAATAACGGACTTGACGATCAGATCTCTGATAGTTGGTGCTCTCTTGTATACTATGTTAGGTCTTTCTGGCAGTATTTCCTTGAGATCCTTATCGTTTTTTAAAATGTGCCAGTGTTTTTGAATAACTTTCGCTACATCTCTATGTTGTGTATTGAAATCCAGTACTATGCTTGGTATTTCCTGTTGGACTCTTGTTTTTGGTTGTTCTTCAAGCATTTTATTCCGATCTAGCAGATTGACATGTTCAATCTGGTTTTTTATCCAATCTTCATTGTAGCCTTTTGCTTTGAATCTTTCTCCAATAACCTGTGCTTGATTTCGATAATCTTCTTCTTTCGTACAATTCCTTCTCAGTCTGGTGAATTGGCCCTTAGGGATGTTGTATAGCCACGGTTTAAAATGACAGCTATCTGTCGACAGATAGCTGTTAGCATCTACTTTTTTAAAATGCGTCTTGGTGACTATTTTCTGTCCTTCCAGACTTATATTCAAGTCTAGGAAGTCTATTTCCTTCTCTTCAATTCTCCATACCAAATTGATGTTTTTTGTGTTGTCGTTTAATTTATTTAAAAAAGCTTCCAAACTCTTTATATCACCATTCCACACTATCACTACATCATCTATGAACCTTTTATATAGCGTGAGTTCGGCGGGGGTATTTGTATATACTGCAGTTTCTTCCCACTGCGCCATAAATGCATTTGCCACTCCTGGTGCAAATTTGGCACCCATAGCTATTCCCACTGATTGTTTAAAGTAGGTTTGGTTGTGCCAAAAATAATTGCATTTCAGGCAGAAGTCTAAACACTTCAACAGGTACTTTCTTTGCTTACAAATTAGGGTGCTATATTTCCTTAGCAACCATTTTGTAGCTGAAATCGCATCATAGTGTTGTACTATTGTGTACAATGATGTGACATCCGCGGTGGCCAGTAATGTGCGTCCCTCTAATACTGGTACTTCGTTCAGAAATTGTAGTGTGTGTTTGGTGTCTTTTAGATACGCTTGCGTTTGTTGGACAGCTGGTTGTATAAAGTAGTCAATGTATTTTCCCATTCTTGAAGTGAGTGAATCAATACTGTTGACTATTGGTCTTCCGGGAGGATTCTCTTTATTTTTGTGTATTTTGGGAATGGTATAGATTATCGGTATTCGACAGGTTTCAGGTATTAGATATTTACTTTCTTTCGAATTCAAGATATTTTTCTTCTTTCCGAGATCCACTATGGCTTCTAGTTGTTTCTTGTATTTTGAGGTTGGATTTCCAAGTAGTTTAGTGTACGTGGTTTCATCTTGTAGCTGCCTATTGAGTTCAGTTAAGTACTGTTCTTTAGACTGTAGTACTATTGCACCTCCCTTATCCGCCGGCCTGATTACAATATCTTTCCTTTCTGTCAGGCGTTTTATACCGTTTCTTATATGTATAGGGTCTGCGGCTTTTTTAATCTTTATCTGATCTATGTCCTGTAACACAAGATTTTTGAAGACTTCCACATTCTGGTTGTTCGTGATCTGTGGGTTGAATAATGAGGCATTTCGCAGTGTGCTATGTACTTCTGGTTGTGTGGTTTCAATCCTTGAATTTTCTGGCTTCCACAAATTGTTCATCATATATTTTTTAATGTTAATTTTCCGAATATATTTTTGTATTCCAATGTATGTGTTGAATTTGTTGAGATTACTTTTGGGTGCATGTTTCAAGCCTTTGTCAAGTACTGCCAACTCTTCTGTTGTTATTTGTTTCCCACTTATATTGACTACATTTTCTCCAATTACATTCTTCTTCTTTTGGAATCTCTTCCCTGATCTTCGTCCCCTCTTTGTTCTGGGGTATTTCTTCTTTGTTCTTCTTGGGGTCGTCTCCTGGGTGAGTGGTATTCTTCTTGAGGGGGTCTTTGTGGTGAGTAATCTCTCCTCTCTCTCTCTAAAAAAGGCCTTTGTGTATTATAGATTTGTTGCTGTCCGTGATAGTACGAATCCGCGTAATGATATTCCTGATCATTTCTGATAGGCTCAAATCTATTATACGTGGGGATCGGATAACGTCCATATCCATCATGATATTCATGTTGATATGATGATGTTCTGTTGTCTCTGGTATTTCTTTCATTGTGTTGCCAGTTTCTATTATTAAACGGTTTTCTGAAAGGTTTCTTTCCTCCTCTTTTTGGAGTGTGTTGCCCGTATCCATAGCTATTCCTTTGGTTATAATTAGTTCTTGGTGTGCCTCCATATGTATCCCTTTCATCTCTTCTTCCATGGTTGGGGCCGCTTGTATTGGATCTCTCTGTGTATGTACGTGGTGTTCCCATTCGTCCACCTTTATCTTCCCACCTAGGAGGGTTAAGAACATGTGTGGTTGTGGGGTCTTGGATCCTAACTTCCCTTTCCGGAGTTGAATATGCGGATGAAGGAGGGTCGGGTTCAACTTTACTTTGCCATTTGAAAACTTGATTGGTTTTGTAATCCGTTACATCCCTTTGATATTTTTTCATTTTTCGATTTTGTACTTCAAGGTCTTTGGTTATTAGATCCTTATTGAGCTGAGTTGCCAATCTTTTGAAGTCGGCTGTTTCTTTGAATGGTTCCATTTTTTGTTTAATTTCTTCTATTTGTTGTTGCAATATTATGGCTTTCTTATGTTTACGTCCAAGTAGGAATTTTAAACCTTCAATGCTTTTATCATTATAGAACGCAAACCATTCTTGCATCGATTCTTTATCGGTCAGTCCATCATTGGGTGGTACTTCCCACCTTAATCTCCTAGGGACCATATTTTCCCTAATATATCTCTCGAATGTGTTAGTATCCCACCATAGGTTGATCTTTTTTTCCATATGGTGTCCTAATTTTCTAGTCATACTTTCGAGGTCTGTGTTGCGTGTTTTATTTAGTGGGTTGAATACCTCATCTAAATTAACTTTTCTATTTTCAATATAGGTAAATACATCCATGTATGCTAGGCGGCTACCTAGTTCGCCTAGCAGCAGCGCCGGTCCTGAACTATAAAACTTATATAGTGGAAACTGAATGTAAAGTTGGATTGTTCCAGTTGAATGGTTTACAGTTCATGGAATCAGCCATTACATTGTGCCCATGATGAAATGCATAAGGCTCGTGTTCGTGGGAACTTGCAAACTTTTCTTCCCTATTCAAGTCAATATGAATGCAAAAGCATCTCAGAAGGAACTATCTCGAATGCAAGCAAAACACTGTACACTCATTTACCCTGCTCTTATTGCAATGGCAGCAGAGAAGCTGTGTTCAATGTGACGTGACATTAATAACCCCCAGTTAATCTAATCAGCCCTAATATACTACTCCTTCCCCTTCGCTATTCTTTTTATCTTTTTTATTTTTTATAGTTCTATTTATTTTTTTTCTTACCTTGAATCTTAACCTTTTAATCATTTGTATCGTTAGTTCTTTAGGGGTCTATTTATAAAACATTAATTGGACAAAAATCACACACATTTGTGCATGCTGTACAACTTTTCCCCATATTTTCTGTAACAGATGAAGTCCTATCATTGTCATCTAGTGACCGAAATGCAGTATAGTTTTCTGAATTATTCTAATGAGATAATAATATACCACATTTTGATACAAGTAACCCTGTGCTAACAAGGGGTCAGGATAACAGAGAAACTATGTAACATAAACACTATCATACGGTAGTAGGATATTCTTTGATATGTTGTGTGGACATTGTGGGTGCAATCTGCTATTTGCAACCGGATACTATTACCGCTAGCGCTACAACTTTATTATTTTACTTATTAAGGACTGGAAATATTGTCTTTTTAGCAGCTGCTTTTGTACGTAGATTGTTTTTATGTAGTATGTTAACACAAATATGTCAGCAGTGGCAGCTCCCATATTTCTACCCTAGCAGATGACTTTAGAGCTATAGAGCCTCTTTGAATGCAGAGCTGTGATGTTGGTTCACTCATGAGAAGATTTCTCTTATACCTGCAGGCTGAGCCGATCCGCTAAATACTCCCTGGAAAAGGACCTGAAAGACAAGTTCCAGGCTTTGAAAATTGATAATCATTGCAGCACATTCACAAACAACACTCCAGCCATCGGATATGCTTCCAATGTTGTGACGGTCCAGAGGTACATACATACATACATACATACTCATGTTTCCATGTGCAACTTGGTGAGGTGAACAGTGATGACCATTCATAGGCTGGAATTTTGTTTAAAGCTCAACTCCAGGAAAATTTGAATGCACCCACACTACAGGTGTTAACTGCTTGTTTATTCTAAGGGAGTTTAAAAGCACATTGACGCACCCGATTCTCTGCTCCCCTGCAGATGGCTCTCTGCCATGCTCCGGAGGTGGACTGTTCCTCAGCATCATCACATCCAATGCAGGGCTATGGACCCTGCACTCGTCTTGATGATGCCAGGACCTTAGATTGCTGGAGCATGAGGGAAAAAACACTGCAGGGATTGGTCTGGCAGGGCGGAATTGTTTACTTAAAGAGGAGCTCCAGTCTCAGCCCAAAAAAATTTAAAGTCCACAGCTACAAACACTGTAGCTGCTGACTTTTAATATAAGGACACTTACCTGTCCAAGGATTCAGCATTATCCTCGCCCAAGCTGATTCTTCAATCAGCTTTAGGCCCAGGCACTGGTATCTTGACTAAGGGTTTCCCGCTGCACTTTGTGAATGGTCCTGCAGTCTTCTGGGACTTGTGATATGTCCCAGAAGGCTGTTGGGGAAGGAGGGGGGGCAGAAATTCCGCTTGGATCGCCGCGGTGAATGGGAGTGGGTACCTGTCAAAACCTGGTTTCCGCGCCCCCCCCCTCCCCCCCCCAAAAAATTTCAAATATGGGTGAAGTTCAACTTTAAATCTTCTTTTCTATGCCCCCTAGATCCAAATGAGCAATTAACCCTTGCAGTGCAGGCGTAGCCCCGCTTCAAAGGAGAATTTTTAAGTTTCCAAGAGTTGGGCTTCAAGGGCACTGATAACTTGCTATTTCTGTTGCATTTGGACTGGCTTATCACCATTGATACAGTCGGTGATAAATAACTATAAGGATGCCTACATACATAAGGGAATATTTTCCCTATCTAAAGGGCCGCACATTGAATATTCATTTTTAGAGACAGCACACAATATGATATAGACAAAGACTATGGACATGATAAAAAAGATGGTAAGAGACTGTGGACCAGTAGTGGCTGGTTCTCCTTTGGTCGGGGGGTCGGCAAACAGACCTGACCCCAGCCCCCCCCCCCCCGGCCGTCTTTAATATTGATTGCACCCTGGGCAAACATTTTCTTGGGCCCTCCGAAATCCACTTATTAACTATTTGCGGGCTCAAGGGCAGCTGCTTTGGGCCCCACAACAATGACTGGGCCTGGGGAAGCTGCCCCTTTTGCCCTGCATTAAATATGGCTCTGCCCCCCGTCGCTCCAGCCCACCACCCCACACTAACCCCCCCCCAACACCAGTCATGGCACATGCAAAACTGTCCAATAATGACAAACAAGAGAATCCAGCTGCAGTGGATTACTTACCTTTTGAGGTATGGGTGACCTGCAGCTCCTACTTCTCCTGAAACACAAGAATCCCACTGTCTCCCCTGCTCCTAGACAGAGTCGGCAACACAAAAGCTGTGTTCAGGGTAAGAGAAGAGGGATCTGCTTGCTGAGGCGGCGGTGGCTTCCCCCCTCCATCTCCTCCATGTCCCAGTCGTCGCTTGTCCTTCTGGCCAATTGGGTCTTAGGACTCCCGGCCAATGGGGTCTCAGGACCCGCTTCCTGATTGGCCGGAAGGAGAAAAAGCAAAACATTAGCGAATATTAATTTGCTAATGCCACACAACAGGGTAGGCTTAGGGGGCAGTTCTTGGCGCCCTGAGCCCACTCTTTTTTGAGGCCAATTAGAGCCTCAGGTTCTAATCATGTGCTTCCAAAAAAAAAAATCCATAGAAGTCCAGCGCCCCTGGGCCCTGGTGCCCCTAATGAGCGGCCAAAATAATACAGAAGATGGTCAGAGACTGTGGACATGATACAAGAGATGGACAGAGACTGTGAGCATGCTGCAGTGCTGCAGGAGACTATGAACATGCTATAGGAGTTGTTGCTTTCTAATATAATCTCTCGGTATTAGGTAAACTAAGCATTATTTTTACATTTCCAGCTCAGTCAACCCAGTTGAATGGGAGGATTTTAGCAACACAAACATTGTGAAAGCAGAGAAGCAGAGAAATAGCTCCGTAGCCCTTCGGACCCTTATTGACAGCATCTTGTCTGAAACAGCCAGCGATATGCGCAAACAGTGTGATACTGTCAACGTTGCCCTGAAAAACCGTGTTGCAGAGACAAAGGATGCAAAAAATAAGTTAGAAGTGCACTTAGCTAAGGTAAATAGACATGGTTTTACACTCTAAAATTGTTGTATGATGCTAAATCATTTGCTTACATTTTTCTTCTTCTCAGTCCCATCTACTGCTGGGCAAGCCTGGAATCAGCATTAAAATACTATTTCATACTTTGTTGCATCTTGGAGTTGCTGATTATTCATGGGCTCTTTGCAAATTTTTTATGTCTACATGAATGCACTGCAATGATGGCTGTATGACAATTCTCAGGTTTCCTAATAGTGAGCATAAGGTGTGTTTTAAAAAACACTTGTGTCCCTCGGAAAAAAATGATGTGTTCATGCAAGTTACAATTAAGAAATGGAACAGTGTTATCACTTTATGAGAGCAAGTGCCTGAACAAGGAAATTTATGACAGAATCACCAGGTATACTTAAAATAAAGCAGATTTAAAGTGGTTGTAAACCCCCGATTGTCACTTTTGCCTATAGGTAAGCCTAGAATAAGGCTTACCTATAGGTAGTGGAAATATCTCCTAAACGTGAGCCGTTTAGGAGATATTTACCTTGTAGTGCGCTGATGATGTCATCGGCACATGCGCTGTGAAGAAACGGACCTCCGTGCCATTTCTTCACTCGCAAGTGCCGTGACTGACTGCTCCCACGCGCATGCGCAGGAGTGACATCACGCGGCTCCGGCCAGTCACAGAGCCATAGTCCGTGGCCCCGGAAGGAAGAGGGGCGAAGATGGATGTTGCCACCAGCGGGGATAGCGCGGGCTTCATTTGCAGGTAAGTGCGACATAATGGGCATTATGCTTTTACTATGCAGGGGAAAAAAAGAGGAAGTAAAAGGGTTTACTTTTACATCAGGGTTTACTTCCTCTTTAAAAAATATTGAAAATTACTTCAGTAGTAACGTAGTAAAGCTTATATGAGATTTTAGTGATTGGATTTACGTATACTTTAATACCTGGCTGTAAATGTATGGTCAGGGCTGGGTTTACCATTGTAGCACTCACAGACCAGTGCCTAGGGCAGAAAGAGTTAGAGGAGCAGCATCAAGTCTCAAATTTTACAGTTTTTGATAACTTATTCCTTATTTTGTTTCCTTCTTCTATTAACCCGTGGACATTTATGACTAAATTCAGCAAGAAAGCTGTAGGTAAAGGGAGTATAGGGGGTGTTGAGAAGATTCAGAAGGCTCTTCATAGCTCAGAAAACCTAAATTTTCTTTACTCAAACAAAACATAATAATGATGTGACAATAAAAAAGTGTTTGACCCAACTCTAATCGCAATAAAGATGGTGACAAAGCCAGAAGATGCCGCAGAAGAATTTTAGCCTGCCTGTCAACCTGCACTAAGCAAATAGGTAGGCATGCAATTATTCTTCATGAAAACTGTGGACCCAGTGAAGAGGTCACCCAACATGCTACCATGATTACCAAAGGCACCGAAGGACACCTTTCTGGGTTCTGAGGTCTATTTTTTTTATATACTACTTTGATAAAGGATCTTTTTTTTTTTTTTTTTGTGTATACCACACCTATTTCTAAAAAGTAGAACAAAGACAGGGGCACATGTGATCAAATAATTTCAATGCCCATTAAATAATATGAGATTATCTTTTTCATAAGATCTATTTTGAAACATTTGTTTCTAAGGTTATGGATGAGATCACTTCACAGGAGAAGAACATAGAAAACCTGAAGAAAGCCATTGCCGATAAGGAAGGTCCAATCAAAGTGGCTCAGACCCGCCTGGAGACAAGAACACTGAGGCCTAATGTAGAGCTCTGCCGAGACCCTGTCCAGTACAGACTCATCAGTGAGGTTCAGGAGATTTCCACAAATGTTGAAAGGTTAGAAAAACCTGATGTTCTCTCATGTGCTAGTTTTTAGCACAACATTGTTGATTTGTTTTCAAATATATTCAAGATGAACCTGCTGAAAAGTTGGTAATAATAGTTTTGGGCTGCTGTAATTGTGATCTAAACATCCACAAATGATGAGACCCTTGACTCCCGACAAACAACCGATGTTTAGTGTATGCTAAATCACTTTTTATTAGTAGGATGATACTATCTTTTCACTATTCTTCTTTTGTGCTGTTTCAGAATAGCCAATCTGAATAGTCGACTAGGTGTCCTGAGGTCATCTGCTGTGATAATTTAAAGCCTAACTTGCCCCCCCCCCCAAACACACACACTTATTGGAGCACTGCTGCACCCTTAAAAAATAAATCAATATGCTTCCCTCACTTAACTTCAGTCAAGTCCAGTAACATCACGTTATTATCTATTCTTCCTCCAGCAGTGAGCAGATTTAAATGCTGCAGACACCACTCTACAGTATTCTCCTCTGAGCCTGAGTTTGGGGGGGGGGGGTTGTAGGAGCTGCAGTACTTTTTTTCAGCAGATTGTGCCTGCACACCACCCCTAAGCAGAGGTGTGAACTGGGCACATAGGAGATAAGGCATTTTGCCTCCATGTAGTGGGACTGCATTGAAACAGCTGCAATCAGTTTTGCAGCATACAATACCCATACAATATATACCTTGCTAATACAACAACACTGTAATTGAACAAATGTATCCAGACCAGGAGTGATAAATCCAACATAGGAGAAAAATAAAGAAAAACACACTTTTTTAAGCATCGTTAATTAAGCAGTTGATGTCCAGCTCTACATTTTAAGCCCTTAGGGCGCAGGGTGTCCATATTAAAAATACATCTCCTTTTATTTTTGTGAAATGCACTTCACCCTATTTACTCCTCTTTAACGGGGTCTCCCTTTCAATCCACCAAAATTTTAAGGTGCTAGGGTCTCTGTTGTGCACATCCCTGTAACGAAACACTGTTCATATACCCAATTTCTATATCCTGTATATGATAAGAAATTAGCTTGCACCATGGTCTTTTCATGTCCACACCGACATTGAAGGGCATAGACCACATGTGTGGTGTCACAAGAAACAAAACCTTGGATGTCAAATACTTTATCTGTCTGTGTGGAGCAGAAAGTTTTTCTCCCCCTCTGGTTAGATCTATTGGGCTTCATTCACACGGCCGTATGGAAGCAGATGTGTGGGCTCAATCCCGAGCCGGGCTGTATGTGTGTGTATAGGCAAACATAGCATGACTCACCCTCACACTCTGCTCACAGGATTTGACTGACAGCAGCAGGAGCCAGTGGCTCCTGCTGCTGTCAGCCAAGCCTGTGAGGGAGGGGAGAGTTGATAAGAGCTGCTGCAGACAGAACAGCTCTGGATCATGAATAAAGCAAGTATTTAAGGGGGGCTGGGGGTAGCTGCTAATAAAAGGGTTTTTTATCGTAATGCAAAGAATGCATTACAATGGATCTCCACTTACCCACCCCCATTCTTTTTCTTTTACCCCCGCTTACTGTGAGGTAGGTGCTGCACATTTCAGATAGTCACCCATCCAGCGTATCCAGCACCAGGGCTGGACTGGGACAAAAATTTGGCCCTGGACTTCATCCAGGCCGGTCCACTTTAATTTTGCAAACACGCACAAAAACAGTATATAAACTATATGCAAATGCACAAAAAAGCCTCTCAGGTTCGCCAGAGAGCCTGCCCCTTACATTAGGGTTCCCAGAGTGCCTCCCCCCTTCATCAGGGTCCCCAGAGACCATTTACCTTTTTAAGGTAAAAAAGGTTTGCCTTTGGAACCACTTTCACTTTACAGCCTTTACATCTACAACATGCAAAAAACCATTCATAATCCACAAGAGTTTTCTTTATGATGGGTCAACAACATTGTGTACCAACTTATTTTCAAAATTAGGAGCTGTATAAAAACTTAGGGGTTCTAGGGAGAAGTGGACCCAAAACTTGATCAATCATTAGAATATGCCAATTTTTATTGAAGATATTCTCTGTCTCTTTAGCATTAAAACCAGCAAAGACGCCAGTGGCGGCTGTTTTTTTTTTCTTTTTTGGGGGGGGGGGATGCGGTAAACAACCACTCAAACCCCTCCCCACCCACAAGCCCCCCCCCCTCCGTTGGTTGGTTCTATGGGCGGCGGGTTGCGGGCTCCTACGGGCGGTGGTTGGGGCTCCTACAGGCGGCGGGTTGTGGGCTCCTATGTCCTCTCTGCATCACAGCGGCTTCCTGCCGTGCGGCTCCTCCCTCCTCCTCCTAGGCGTCCAATAGGATCGCCTGCCCTTTCAGCCAATCTGGTGACCGGTGTCAAAACCTGCTTCCTGATCGGCCGGGAGGAGGATCAGTGTTACAACAGCGAATATCGATTCACTGTTGTAACACATCTGGGTGGGCTCGGAGCACACTATCTGTGTGCTGAGCCCACCCTATATTGAAGCCTATTAGAGCCTCTGGCTCTAATTGGTGCTTTAAAAAAACAGCCCCTCCGCATTGGAATCCATGCACCGGTGTCCTGTAAGGGGCCGAACGCATGGATAGGGGAGGTGGTGATGGATGGGGGGGCGGCGCCCGTGCACCCTTAATGAACGGGCCACCCCTGGATGAAGCCCCATTAGTGAAAACCTTACTTGGGAGCTTCCTGTTTGCTGTTTCTCAACTGCTCCCTAGGAATATTAAGAACCTCCCAAGTGACCCTATCTATTTCAGCCTTGTTCAACAAACCTATCCTTTTAAAATTGTAGCTTGATCAGAGTTTTATTCTCATAGATCAATGCTAGTACATGTGCACACATGTACTAGCATTGATCTATGTTTTTATTGCTTTTTACTGCACTTTGTACTGTTTTTTTGTATGTGAGCATATACAGTATTTTCACTGAATACTAATGCTGTACTTGATGAGGAGTCTGTATATTTTTTTAGTTCATATAAGATGGTACCCTCCTTGGCTGCAATGGATAGAAGGGTTTAGTCCTGCTTTAACCACTTACCCACTGGGCACTTATACCCCCTTCGTAACCAGACCAATTTTCAGCTTTCAGTCCTCTCACATTTTGAATGACAATTACTCAGTCATGCAACACTGTACCCATATAAAATTTTTGTCCTTTTTTGCACTCAAATAGAGCTTTCTTTTGGTGGTATTTAATAACTACTGGGTTTTTATTTTTTGCGCTATAAATGAATAAAGACTGAACATTTTGTAAAAAAAATGAATTTTTATTCATTTCGGTTATAAAATTTTGCAAATTAGTAATTTTTCTTTATAGATTTTGTTCAAAAGTTATACTGCTACATATCCTTGGTAAAAATAACCCAAATAAGTATATATTTGGTCTTTGTGAAAGTTATAGCGTCTACAAGCTATGGTGGCAATCATTAACAATTAATCACACCTGATGTACTGATGGCCTATCTCATTTCTTGAGGCACTAACAAGCCAGAAAAGTCCAAATACCCCCAAATGACCCCTTTTTGGAAAGTAGACATTCCAATTCATTTAGTAAGAGGCATGGTGAGGTTTTTTTTTTTTAAGTTGTAATTTGTACCCACAATTCTTTGCAAAATGAAGATTTTGTTTTTTTACTTCACAGAATTGTATACCAAGTTATTTCTCACACACTGTATAGGCATACTTGCAATTACACCCCAAAACACATTCTGCTACTCCTCCTGAGTATGGTGATACCACATGTGTGAGACTTTTACATAGACTGGTCACATACAGAGGCCCGACATGCAAGTAGCACCTCCAGGCGTTCTATGAGCATAAATTTCACATATAATTTCCTGACAATCACACTTTTGAAGACCCTGGAGCACCAAGACAATAAGAACTTCCACAAAATGATCCCATTTTGGAAAGCAAACACCCCAACGTATGAAACCCCAATGAAAACTTTTTTTTTTTTTTTTTTTTTACACAAAGTTGTTGATTTATAAGACATTTCTAAGACACAGATGGGCATTATTGAGGCACAGATGGGCATTATTGAGGCATGGATGAGGCATTGATAGGCATAACTGAGGCACAGATGGACATGTATGGGGCACAGATGGGCATGGGTGAGGCACGGGTGAGTACTGCTGCAGTCTCCCTCCTCTCCTCACTCGCTGTACCGATCGGTGTGTACAGCATGCGAGAGCCAGTTTGTTGACAATTGATTGCTCCGTCATTGGACGGAGCGATCATGTGGTAAAGTGCCGCTGTCTTTGGCCCTTTACCATGATCCATGATGCGGACATTGCCAGGTGCATGCCCCAGGGGGCACTCTGGAAGCGCGATTCTGGGAGGACATCCCTGTTCGCCCTTCCAGAATAAGCCGACGGTGCTGTAGCCGTCATTCAGCTATGGCCTGGTCGGGAAGTGGAACTTATACTCACTGATTTAACTGTTTCCCAAAACGGTAAGGCCTCTTTCTCACACACGTCATCTGTTCAGTCACATTTTTTACTAAGAAAAAACTGATGAACAGATTCAGATTATGACCCCTTACACACAGGAGGGGCTCTGTTGGAGTCTGCCTGCTCAGCGGGGAATCTGTCTGCTGATCCCCTCTGAGCAGCTGGATGGTTGGCTCATGTTGGTTTTTTTAATGCAGAGCAGGCACAGACAGCCTGCTCCCCTATATGGGTGGCCAGATGTAAACGGACCGCCTGTCCATTTACACCCAACTGCCATCCGATCCAATCTGCTAGACGGGTGGGGAACGGAGTCCCATTTGTCTATTTTTAGCAGACAGGATCAGATCTGATGTCCGCAGGTGTCAACAGACAAATGTCCGTTGACACCAGTTACTCCATAGAGGAGACCGGAGGGTCCAATCGGCCTCCTGTGTGAAAAGGCCCTACATCAGTTGATATCAGTTTGCACATCTGTCTTCAGTTCAGTTTATTAGGCCTAAAAAAGGACATTAACAGAACAGATCTGGACGGCATCCGTTTACATCTGTTCCATTCTGGTTCAACAGATCTGAATGTTTGCTGTTCCATTTAAAAAAATTGAACTAAATGGCCATGGACGTAAATGGATGAACATTTGTTTACATCTGTTTTCCCCCCAGAAATGACTTGCTGTCCGTGTTTCTTCCATCAGTGGACAGACAGAATGCTCATGTGAA
Organism: Aquarana catesbeiana; assembly: GCF_042186555.1. Lineage (NCBI taxonomy): Eukaryota > Metazoa > Chordata > Amphibia > Anura > Ranidae > Aquarana > Aquarana catesbeiana. The sequence continues at coordinate 659,389,482 of NC_133325.1, read as the reverse complement.
AGGGGCCTTACTTTCAAGGCATGCCTCTGCTGATAACGGTCAAATTTGCCACTGTTTATATCTGCTCTCAACCGATTTTTCAAGCCCTCAAATAGCTGGTGTCATAACTGATCACATGTGCAGCACCATGGCAACTGTAGATCACACAGAAGCTAAGATGGTGTCTTCCTTGGCTGTAAAGGATTGGAGGGTTTTGTTCCGCTTTAAGATATGGTCTGAGGGCCGGTTGTAGCTTTCTGTTCAAGATGCAATATAGAAATGTGCTGGCACCATAACAGAGGAAAAAATTGAGCCCCTGAAATTGTTCCACATAATGTAATAAGAGGAGTCATAACCCTTTCATATAAGAGCAGCTCCCCTCCAAAAAGCTACTATCACTGGGAAAAGTATATTTCCATATAGGACAATTCGGTATCCAGTCTGGTGGTGGGTTTTCCTGGTGAAATATTGAAGGCTCCATAGGCCCTTTCAATAAGTTTGAGCTGAACCTCCATCCTGTTTTCATGTATTGAATTTCTTCTTTAAACATATAAAAGTCAACAATTTGTCTTTTTGTTTGCAGACTGCGTGAAACGCTAAACCAAGCAGAAGCTGAATTAAAAGGCTTGATCCGTAACCAGCTATCTTTAGAAGAAGAAATTCAGGTTAAAGAGAATACCCTGTACATTGATGAAGTGATATGTATGCAGATGAGAGAAGCTATATCGATCAATAATTTTTAATGTTTTGGCGGTAATTTTTCAACATACAAACGTAAAATAAAATATTTTTGTGCTGTGGCCAGTTGTCTTCTATGTCTACAATAAATATTTTTTATGAAGAGAGCATGTTAACCACTTCAGTCCCAGAAGGTTTTACCCCCTTCACGACCAGGCCATTTTTTGAGATACAGCACTGCGTTACTTTAACTGACAATTGCAAAGTCGTGCGACGTTGTACCCAGATAAAATTGACGTCCTTTTTATCCCACAAATAGAGCTTTCTTTTAGTGGTATTTGATCACCTCTGCAGCTTTTATTTTTTGCGCTATAAACAAAAAAAGACAATTTTGAAAAAAAACTGTTTTTACTTTCTGCTAGAAAACCTATCCAATAAAAAAAATGTAAAAAATCTAATTTCTTTATCACGTTAGATAGATATTTAGACAAATACACCAACACAGAATGGCAATGGTATAGTGTACCACATCCTAATGTTGAAGATCTATATTTGGAAAAGAAGTATGGACTTATAGACACCAATAGTAAAAAATAAAAAGTTTTTTATTAGTAACAATTCACATATAAAAAGACATAAAAACATTACTGCAGCATCCTACAGTTTAGCATTGATATCTCCAACTTTAGCCACTGCCATTTCTCCACCGTGTTCCTGCGGCCGGGCTCAAAATGTTTGACATGTCTAATGCCCCGTACACACGATCGGACTTTCTGACAACAAAACCGTGGAATTTTGTTCGCAGGTTGTTGGCTCCAACTTGTCTTGCATACACACGATCACCCAAATGTTGGGCAACAATTACGAACGTAGTGACGTGTGGTTTTTCAGCTCTTTAGCGCCACCCTTTGGGCTCCTTCTGCTAATTTCATGTTAGTAGAAGGTTGGTGAGTGTTGATTTGTGCTTTTTCTTTTTGCGTTTTTTATTTTGCGCTATTATTATTATAATTATTATTATTCTTGATATCACTTGAAAAAAAAAAGCCTTTGAAAATTTGTTTGAAATAACTCCATCAGTATCACCAGCAAAGCAGCTTCATTATTATCCCATTAAAGAAGAAGAGTGCTGAATTTGGAGATTTCCTAATTTGCCACGTCACGGATGTTAATTCTCCATTACGAACGCTAGTTTACAAGACTGGCCGTTTCTGCTTCTGAGCATGTGTGGACTTTTGTGCACTGACTTGTGTACACACGATCGGACTTTCTGACAACAAAGTTTTGTTGGCGGAAAATTTGAGAACCTGCTAGGCAACATTTGTTGGGGGAAAGTCTGACAGCAAATGTTCGATGGAGCATACACACGGTCGGACTTTCTGACAACAAGCTCACATCTAACATTTCACGTTAGAAAATCCGACCTTGGATCTGTTTTGGCACACGTTGGTGATCACTTACAACTATGATACAGATGACTGGTCCCTAATTGACCAATTGTTCACCAATCAGTATTCCTATACTGAATTATACAAGTTTATACTACCAAGTGAGATGCCTTTCCAAGTTGATGGTACTGTTGACAGTCGTTAAATAAGCCCCTCTTTTATTATTTACGCTGAGAAGCTACTATTTGTACTATATCCAATGTCTTTGGGTATAGAAAAATGGAAATAAGCTCCTGAAGAAGCACACATCGCGAAACATGTAGAGCTTATCCATTATTACAACAAATTATTCCAGTCGTGCTGAATACTATCAGGGTCGCCAGATTCCTTGATCCTGATTCAGTGGCTAGAGTCGGAGATATCAATGTCAAACTGTAGGATGCTGCAGTAATGTTTTTATGTTTTTTTTTTTTTTTATATTATTATTTGTGAATTGTTACTAATAAAACCTTTTTATTTTTTACTATTGGTGCCTATAAGTCCATACTACTTTTCCAAATATATACCTTCATCAATTTAGGCCAATATTTATTCTACTACATGTTTTTGGTAAAAAAAATATCCCAATAAGCGTATTATGATTGTTTTTTTTTTTTTTACTAGTAATGATCAGCGACTTATAGCGGGACTGCAACATTGCGGAGGACAGATCAGACACTAAGTGACACTTAATGGGGACCGGTGACACTAATACAGTGATCCGTGCTAAAAAAAATGTGCACTGTCATTGTACCAATGACATTGGCAGGGAAGGGGTTAACATTGTGGGCAATCAAAGGGTTAAATATGTCCCTAGGGGGTGCTTTCTAACTGGGGTGGGGGGGTGCATGTACTGTAAGAAGATGGAGATCCGTGTTCATGCTTAGCAAAAACACAAGATCTCTGTCTTCTGTCACAGAACGGTGATCTGCCTTGTTTACATAGGCAGATTGCCATTCTGTCTGCCTTGAGAATGATCGGCGGGTCCTGGACCTGCTGATTGGCTCCCACTGTGTTCAATCACAGCAGGACCAGGTTACTGGCGCCTGTGGCCTCAGACCTGGAAGAAAAAAATCACGTACAGGTACGTGATTTTGCGCTAAAGGACGCTCTGCTGCAGTATATGTAAGTGGGGCAGTCCTTAAGCGGTTAAAATAATGTATTTTGTAAATAAAATGAAGAAATACATTACCACTAAATCACGTATACCTGAAACAAAACCAAAGGAATTCCCGGCTCAACTTACCGACCAGCCTTCTAACCAACCGAATTGTCCCGTCTAAAGCTGGATACACATTATACAATTTTTGTTGTTCAATTTCCTGTAGATCTACCTTCAACTATGTAGTGCAAGGGCCTGCATGTGCATTTAACGTGTTTAAGTTCGACCTCCATATTATATGGTTTTGGTATATCTAAAGTAAAGTTGTACAAGAAAATTGCTCAAAAATTGTATAGTGTGTAGCCTGCTTAACAGTATGCGTTAAAAACAAGGGTTTAGTTTGCACATATTTGCAAATGCATGTGTAAGCTACAGAGCCCTATCAAGGCACCCCAGTTTTTAATACATACTGTTAGACAGGACAATTTGGTTGGTTAGCAGGCTGGTCAATAAGTTGAGCAGAGAATTTCTTCGGTTTTGCATGGATTGCCCTTCCATGTGCTCCTTGCTGCAAAGGCCAGTTATAGGTGAGGGCAGTGGCCATTTGCACTGTTAAATTATTGGTAAGGCGGCGTACTGGACACCTTTGCTGCCATAGTACTATGTGCTGGGTGTCCAGTTCACCCCTGTGCCTTTAAGGAGGGGTGGGCTCCCTCCAGGCTCTCCACCTATCCATTATAATGCATGTGTTTCCACTGTGGGGACTCTCAGAATTTAAAGTTAGGACTTTAGATACTGGGGGGCTTTGACTGTGTAGATCAAACTATTTATAGCATCCTCCCTGACACAAAATTCAGCCTGGTTTTATCACGTCACAAGTTATCAGGCTGATAACAGAACGGAGCAGAAGAAAGCCACAGGACTCAGTGCTTTGAAGAGAGATAAGAAAACACTGCAGATATATGTGCCCAGTTTAAATTTCATGAATCAGGTTTACATCCACTTTAAGGCCTCCTCCCCGGCTCCTGTTTGTGAAACTGTGTTTTTGGGGAGGTGCAGGTACCCAAATTACACAGGTACCTGCTCCCACTTCCGCTCTGGTCGCCTAGTCGATGGGAAGCAGAAGCTCTCCCAGTCTTCTGGGACATATGACAGGTCCTAGAGGTCTTCTGGGCCAGTCACAGACCACAGCGCCGCTCACGCATGTTCAGTGGGCACCCAGCTGTGAAGCTGCAAGCTGTCACAGCCGGGTGCCCATAGTAGAGATGGCGGCGCCGCTGAGAGGACACAGCAGGGGTGAGTGGACCGCTGGACAGGTGAGTGTGTGTTTATTATTACACTTTTTATAGCTGCTGACTTTTAATAAACAAATGACTGGAACTACGCTTTAAGGGATGCTCCATTTAGGGTTCTTCCTCTGGTAATACCCCAAACTAAAGAGCACACAGGCAGTATCTCCCGGGTTAGAGGGCTCACACACCTCACTATTCCTCCTCCTCCAGAGGTCTACATAACTTTCACTCTTTATCAAACAACCTCGCACTCTCTTGATCCTCACATGTGACCAAATCTCTATTCCTGATTGGCTGAGGGGGAGCGCGCTCTGCTCATTCTCTTTATCACATGACTTTCAGAAAATCCAGTGACCGACTCCAAAGCGGGGCCAATAAACAGCCGGCGGAAGTGTCGTTCTTCTTCGGCTGACAAAGACAGGCTGCGGGAGTCATTTTGAAATGAATTTGTGGGCGTGACGTGGGCTCGTTGCCTGGTGACACGGGATGTGACGGCCAGGGGATAGCGGGCGCGGGGCAGGCTGGGTATTTAAGGCCTGGCGCGGCGCGCGGGGGATCATGTGTCCGTCCAGCGGGCACGGAGGAGGGTGGTGGGTAAGGTTGAAGCGGGTGCTCCGGGCCTGGCGGAGTCAGGAGGTGCAGCCGGTGCTTGTGCTCGTGCCCGCGGCCCTGCTTCTCCTCCTAGTGCTCTACTTCTTCCCTGTGCTCAGCGCTCTGGGGCTGTGTGCAGTCGGCGCCTGGCTTTACTATAGCACCTCGGGGACCGCCGTGTGGAGGCAGCTGACGGGAGGAGGAGGAGGAGCCTCGGGGAGGCGGCAGAGGCCTGTGGGATATAGAAGGCAGAGGGAGCCGGGCTTGAGGTGGACGCCTGCTTCCTTGCTGTTACTCATGGGCAGCTATCTGGGCAAACAGGACCCTCCGGCCCGGGCAATGGGCAGAGGAAGCAGGGAGCTGAAGGAGAGGTTATCCAGACCTAACCCCGCTGTGCCAACCCCTGCCAGGCGACTGTCTTTCAGGTGGGTATATTTTTTTGCATGTCTCCTGTATGTGCCTTCCAGCCAGGGGGGTGCATGGCTTGGCAGACTTAAAGTGATTGTAAGGGTTCATTTTAAAAATAACAAACATATCATACTTGTCTCCACTGTGCAGCTGGTTTGGCCTCGCACCTGCTCTATTGGGGTCCCTCGGCGGCTCCTCCCCACATCAGATAACCCCCCTAGGACAGTGGTGAACCTGGGCACCCCAGATGTTTTGGAACTACATTTCCCATGATGTTCATGCACTCTGCATTGTAGCCGAGCATCATGGGCAATGTAGTTCCAAAACATCTGGGGTGCCAAGGTTCGCTATCACTACCCTAGGAGAAGCGCTCTCCCGGGGGGGGGGTTACCGTGCGGGCACACTCCCGAGTCCATCATTCGGTGTCCATAGAGGCTGAATGCAGGACTCGGGCTGGTGCCTGTGTCATTGTATTTGACAGCAGCGGGAGCCAATGGCTGCACTGCTATTAATCTATCCAATCAAAACCCCGGGCAGAGAGACGGTGGGTCAAGTGCTAGGGCTCAGGTAAGTAAAACGGGCAGGCTGGTCACTGGCAGGTGTGTTTTCACCTTAACGCATAGGGTGAATTAGGGTAAAAAAAGTACCTTTACAACCCCTTTAAAGTTTTTAGCCATCCAAGGCCTCCCTCACATGCGGACATTGCATCCATGTCCCAGGCAGGGCCGTGTTTTACGGTCGTGGGGAACGCACAGGTGTTGGTGTAACACCCCCCCCACACACACACCTGTGCCGGCTGTCCCATTGTTGCCTATTGGGATGCCTCCAATCTGACCACCATGTGGGTGCACACTTCTGTGTTGGCATGTATACAAAGGACAAAAAAGGTAAATGTCATGTGTGGGTATACAGTAATTTAAGATGCAATCGACCTATCTCCTTACAGCCATCCATTTGTATTGTGTACGCCATGCATGCGGCTCCATGGGCAGCAGAAAGCTCCTGGGATTTTATGCGCTAGGATTTTGCAGCCAGCCTCTAAATGTCCATGTGTGTGAAGCCTTAGCTTCCATTGACAGGTGCATTTGACCTGTTTCAAACAGGTTTAGCATACTCCTAGACTTGTATGTCAGACCCTATGATCGGGGTTCTCAACCTATGGCCTGCAACCTCAATGCACTGGGATGGCCGGGTAGCCAAGCCCAGATTGAGATCCGTAGGATGCTGTCCCAGAGAATTGGAGTGCATGGAGCCGGCAGTGAGGGAAGCAGGTGGCCATGGAGAGAACAGGAGCTGCATAACTAAATGCTTCCTGTGTAGTGCTGGCTCCTGTCCCAGGAGGGGTGATACCAAGTGAATTTCACCTGGGAGCTTTCTAGCAGCCTCGAGAGTGATCCCAGCAGAAGCCTGAATAGGTCAGTGTATTAAACATCATACACTGCACTTTTGCAATGGGCATATTAGCACTTCTGAGGGGGGGGGGGGGGGGTTATTGGGCTGTTTTCATACTGATCCACAGGTGCAGTGCACTGAGACATGGCCTTCTATTTCCTGTGGGTTTGGTGTTCTTTCAGAACATGCCACACACTTGCAAGGTGTAATAGAAGTCAATGGCTCAGTGCAGCTAACCCACAGGAAAGCTGCAGGTGTAAACTGCAGCGTATTAGTGTGAAAGCAACCTTATAGGGGGCTCAGGACGGTAAGGGCTTGTATACATTTGCAGTTTGGGGGCAGTGAAACCCCATCACTTAAGTGACCCTTGCTCTTTCAAAGGTTGAGCACACCAACAGCTATATGCCCAGTGTGCATGGGGCCTAAAAATGAAGCTCCTTATCCTTTTGCTAAAGCTTTCTGAAGTGAGTCTAGTGTGGGGTCGAGCAGTTGACAGGTCAGCAGATGCTAGGGGAGTTCTGCCCTAATAACTGCACCTTCCAAATTTTTCTTTGAGTTTGGCTTAATGTGGTAGTAAATCCAGGATTTTTATTTCTATGTACAGCTTATAATAAAGGTTACCTGTAGATTAAATGAATATCTCCTAAATGTGTACTGTATAGGACAGGGATATGCAATTAGCGGACCTCCAGCTGTTGCAAAACTACAAGTACATCATGCCTCTGGGTGTCATGCTTGTGGCTGTCAGTCTTGCTATGCCTCATGGGACTTGTAGTTCTGCAACAGCTGGAGGTCTGCTAATTGCATATCCCTGGTTTAAGAGATATTTGCTTGTTTGGCAGCTGGTGACATTACCGGTGCATGCGTGCTGAGCCCTGGTTCACACCAGTGTGGCTTGTCATGCGACTTGACAGTTCAAAGTTGGATGACAAGTCGCACCCATTTGCAGCACCGGAACCGTTCATATTGCTCCAGTTGCAGTGACTTTGAAAAAGGTTCCTGCACTATTTCAGTGCAACTTGCATTGACATCTGTTAAATTAAGTCAGACAGATGACAAGCTGCACATGAAATCTCACTGCTTTTGAAGTCGCACTTAAGCAGCCTGTCTTTAAAATCGTATATGATGGACAAAGGAATATTTGCGCTTACCAAAAAAAGCACAGCAACCAAATGAATTAATATAAGTGCATGCGTAGTGACTGCTGCAACTTTAGATACTTAAAACAAAATAAACAGAAAAGTGCGCAAATCCAGTCCAAAAAAACGACTATGTGAATATATAAAAATGCGCAAGCAAAAAATAAAAAAACTCACCTTCAAATATGTGAATATATCGAACATAAAAAATAAAACCTATCAAACGTGTGATTTTAAAGAGTGTATAAACCCAAGAAGAGTCCATGTAGCATCAAAATGAACAGAGGCAAGTCCTTATATAGTTCTTTAAGAACCAGGGCATCTAATCTTCAATCCAGCAGTATGAGATGTAAGGAGTAATAATACAAACTGCTTACCAGATAGATATGTTGGATCTCAAGTGATGATCAGAAACGCCTGTGCATTAGCCTGCCGGCAGATCAGCTTGTAATAGTCTCACGACAAGTAGATGTATGCCTGTTGCAAAAGAACCATTGCAGGGAAACCTCACTCCTAGGATTGCTCATCACAAAAGCAAGAATCTGGAGAGTCAACTGCCATCAACAGGTAGCATGGAGCAGACCAAAAAGAATGTCTTTATAATCGCACTGGTGTGAACCAGGGCTAAAGGAACCGCATACCCATGCAAATTCCTTCAGAGCTCTGTGCTGTGGCATGATGCGTGCGCAGGAGTGATGTCATTGTGGTTCGGCTGTTCAAGCAGCTGCAGCCTGTGAACCTGGAAGGACGTCTGGGTGAAGATGGAAGCCTCTACAGTGGTGAAACTTGAGGGCTTCGCATCAAGGTAAGTCTTTCATAATGTGCTAGTATGCAATGCATACTAGCACATTATGCCTTTACCTTGCAGGGAGAAAGTGTTTTTTTTTTTTCTTTCCCCTGCAAGTTTGCTACCGCTTTAAAAGTTAAATAGCATTTTGATTTTTTTCACTTTAAAGTGGAACTAAACCCTTCTATCCTTTTTAGCCAAAAAGTGAGTGCACAAGCACTGACAGGTCTCCAGCAGCCGCAGCTGTTTGCGAGTTTCTGCACAGCTAGTGATTACTTGTGTGTGTCTAGCAGTGATCACTGCAGGTAATCGCAGGCTGTGTGGAAAGTCGTGAATAGCTGCTCTCATCCGCAGTTGTAAACAAGTTTTCTTCTGGTGTAAATGTAGCATTGTGCTTTAAGTGTTTTTATATTTGCTAAATCTGTTTCACTGGCTGTAGTATAGAGAAACACAACTGGACTTGCTGATTATTTTTTGGAACATTGCATCACTTATCCGAACAGCTTTTATTTCATCTGATGGTAGGGAATGTCAGAGAAAATGAAGAGCACAGGAAACACATGCAGCCTTTAAATCTCTCCTCTTCCACCATGGCTTCATTTATTGTTTCCCCTGCCATGGTGGAAGTGCATGCTGGAACCAGGGAGCTGCACTCTTTCCAAGGTGGAGGGAGAAGGCTTGCCTTAAGGTGTCTGCCTGGAGTGCAGTGACCATCCCAGCACCCTCCCAGTACAGGCGGGGGGTTTTCTGGGTCCCCAGCCTCTCCAGCTCAGGGGAAGCAATGGCCTGCAGGAGGTGTCTGAGTGCCCGGGGTCTGCTGGTATGGCTCAGGTTGCTGGGCGGTATGCCATTACTGGTCGGTGGCATGGCGGGTCCTGGCTGGCAGGTGATTTCATGTCTGGTGACGTGACGGAAAGTGGTTCCTGTTGCCTGGAACACAAAGGCTGGGTGGTGGGTCTATCGACCGGGGCTTCAGGTTTCTGGCCTCGATGACACCGGGTAATTTAAAACCAGATGTGTTCTTTCTCAGTCCCTGCTGCGCTCTCTAAGGATGGACAAGAGACCGACAGCTACGGTGGAAGCAGGTGCACCAGTCAGGCCCAGGTAAGAAGGGTACGGTGGTACCATAATTCTACTCCATATGGACTTATGCTTTGGTTATTTGTGTGATCCTCCCTGCAGGGAGCCTGTGGCTGCACAGTCAGAGTTAACTTCGCTCGGACCCTGCAGTTTGGACATGGTGGTTGCTGTAACTGGGGTTTTGCACTGCTCCGGGGCACCTTTTCCTTCTGTCTAGTGGTCTATTTTTTGCACTAAGGGCAGGAAAGTGTTAAGGGGGACCCTTAGGTGAATTTCGTTCATTGCAAGAAAAAGCGTTGGGAAAAACCAAGCATTCAAACCCACAAAGTCAGAGGAAATGCCCTTACTGCAAGAACCCCCTCATGGATTTGTGGCAGAAAGCAATATGCAGGTCCTGTATTAAGAAGTTGATTGAAGAGTAAACATCCCAGCAATACATTGACTTGTTCTCTTCAGTACGAGAGCTTACGAACTCATTGACTTTGGTCAAAACTATGCTGGTACAGAGCCCGGCAGGTCAGGTTGTGCCCCAGCATACACCGTCCAGCCCTAGGGCATCCACCTAGAACAGCAGAGGTAATTGACTCAGGGGATGAGGGGACAAGTACTCTTCCCTCAGGAATTCAGACGAGGAAGATGATAGCCAAGCCTCTAGGTACAAACTGTCACTGGAGAAAGTGGATAACCTTTTTGAGAGCGATCTACACTACCTTCAAGATCCAGGAGGAAAAGGTGCAACTGTTGGCTCATGATAAAATATACCAAGGACTAGATGACACTAAACAGTTTTTCCAGTCCATAGAATCCTCTTGGACGCAGTGAAGAAAGAATGGAAGGACCCTGAGAGAGTCCCCTTCCTTTCTAAGACCCTTAAGAGAAGGTTTCCCTTAGACGATAAGGAGTCGGAGGTATGGAATAAGAAACCCTGTGTAGATGCTGTGTTCTCACAGGTTTCCCGTCGCACAGGCCTAGCTTTTGGAGACATGGGGGGGGGGGGGGGGGGGGGGGGCGCGCGCTGAAGGATGCGATGGATAAGAGTGGACTCCCTCTTGAAAAAACTGTGGGATTCCACATCGGCCAGCCTCAAACAAGCTATGGCTTCCACGGTTGTTGCAAGGAACCTAGAATGCTGGATAAAGAAGCTGAAGAGCCATGTAGAGGCGGGTATGTCACAGATAGAACATTTGGAGTCCTTTCCATTAATGCTGAAGGCAGTAAAATACATGGCTGATGCATCAGCCGAATCGGTAAAGATGTCAGCAAGGTTGTCTGCGCTGGTGAACTCAGCCAGACGTGCTGTCTGGCTAAAAACTTGGTCTGGTAACCCAGCTTCCAAGATAAAACTATGTGGCCTACCTTTTTCAGGTGATCTTCTTTTTGGTCTAGACCTTGAAACGGTCTTAGACAGGACAGCTGACAAGAAAAAGGCTTTCCCTTCCAAAAAAACAACCGCTCAAGAAGAATTTTCGTGCTGTTCAACAGCCCCACAAAAAATAGGAATCAAGACTAGAAGAACCGTTGGGTCTCCCAAAGGGGTGTAAGGTGAGGAGTTCTCTTCAGATCCCCCAGACCAGCCCCCTAAGAACAAATGTCAATCCCCCCCCAGTGGGGGGGAAGATTGTCTGTCTGCCTTATACCTACAGTGGGACCAAACTACAAGCCTGTACGTGAAAAGCATCTCCCAGGGATAGTCTGGAGTTTTCAGAGACCCCTGCCCCCCAAGCAGATTTTATATCACAACTCTTCCAAAGGACCAAGAAAAAGCTTCCACAATGATGAACCTGCTGCAGGATCTGATTCAACAGGAAGTGATTATCCGGGTCCTAAAACATCAGGAAGGCTAGGGTTTCTATTCCCACATCTTGGTGAAAAAACCTTTGGGGAAGTATCGGTTGATTCTGAACCTAAAAATCCTGAACAGATCGCTCTGTTACAAACATTTCCGGATGGACACGCTCTATTTGATAACGAATTTAATGACTCCAGACTGTTTCTTGGCATCCCTAGATCTAAGGGATGCCTATTTACATGTCCCGATGGCTCAGGCTTCTTAACGCTTTCTTCGTCTGGTCCTCAACCTGGGGACTTCAGTTTGGCATCTCCAATTCAGAGCTCTGCCATTCGGACTTTCATCCTCCCCCAGGATCTTTACAAAGATAATGGCGGAAGCCCTGGAGGCTCTGAAGCTCAGAGGGATTTCAGTCATCCCGTATCTGGACGACCTGTTTTTTGCTGATTCCAAAGAACAGGTCTTGACAAATCTTCAGGCGTCTCAGGCTCACCTCAAGAACTTTGGGTGGTTCCTGAATCTAGAAAAATCAAATATAGTACCATTGCAGCAGATGAAATTTCTGGGTTATACGATAAACTCGGTGCTTCAAAAAAATTTCTGCCACGAGAAGATGAAGAATCAAACCAATCCTGTTTCAGTCTGATCAGCCATGGCAGTTTTCTAGAAATTCTCACGGTATCGATCACAGCCATACAGTGGGCCAGACTACATTCCAGACCTCTCAAGATGAATATCTTACAAAAACGGTCACACCAGGAGTCATTAGAAAAACAGATCAGGCTCACCTCAAATGAAAAACAGGTGCTCTGGTGGTAGAGGAATTCAACCAATCTGGCAAGAGGTCTCTCCTGGGTTTTTTTTCCCCTAGACAAGCGTCTAACAGAAGCTAGTTCTTGGGGTTAGGGAGCCCACCTGGATGGCCAACCTCCTCAGGGGCCCTAGTCCAAAGCAGAAGCATGAATTTCCTCAAGTTGGTGGGAACTGAAGGCCTTTTTTCTCTGTCCCTTAGCTTTTCAACTAGCAGTAAAGGGACATCATACAGGTTCCCTCGGACGATACAACTGCAGTAGCTTATGTATTGAAACAAGGGGGAACCAGGAGCAGAGGACTCCTGGAGCTGGACAGTCAGCTACTTACCTGGGCAGAACAAAATTGGCCTCATTGTCAGCAGCCCATCTAAGGGGATCCCAGAATCTGCTAGCAGACCTAAGCAGGAGAGTGATGGAAGCAGTGTGGAGTCTGGGCCAAGAAGCCTGGGGGTAACCTCAAATTGATCTGTTCGCAAGCCAACAGAAGTCAGGTACAGTTTTTCTCCACCGATAAGACCGGGCAGTAGGCATAGATGCTTTCACCCATCTGTGGCATTACCAGCTGTGCTACACCAAACCCCCCGATACCGTTAGTCCTAAGGAAATTCAGGGAGGAAAATGGCCAACTGATCCTGGTCACTCCCTTCTGGCCAAAGAGACCCTGGTTTGCGACATTACTAAACCTGGCTGCAAAACCTCCATGGAAGCTGCTGCCCAGAAAGGACCTGCAAACACATAGATCCGTGAACCATTCGGCAGCAGACCGGTTACATCTAACTGCTTGGTTTCTGAAGAAGACCTCCTAAAGGCCAAGGGACTGTGATAAATTCGTGAAGACCCTACTCTCCAGTAACTCAGGCCATATACCTGAAAATTGGAAAGTTAAATTCCTGGTGCACTTCTAAAGGCCTCCAGGTCCAAAATTGTCAGTCTTAAAATTTATCCATGACAGGATGGAGAAGCGGCTGGCAGTCAGCACTTTGAAAACCCAGGTGGCGGCTCTATCATATATTTTTTTTTTTTTTTTTTTTTTTTTTTTTTTTTTGTGCGCTTGCATGGAATAGGCCGGTAGCCCTTAAAGTTTTTCCCAGTTGGGATTTGTCTGTTTTTTACGGGGTCTCACGGGAGCTCCATTTGAACCCTTACAAGAAGCATCCTTAAAAAGCTTGGTTCTTAAAACAATTTCTCTGGTAGCCATCACGTCGGCAAGTAGAGTCAGCGAGCTTCAGGCCCTGGCAGTCACAGAACCCTCCTCCTCTTGGTTTTTTCAGACCAGGTAATCCTTCAAACAGATCCAGCATTTCTACCTAAAAGGTTTCTTCAACGTTTTACCGTTCACAAGAAATAGTCTTGCCCACTTTCTTCTCAGCTCCTGACAATCCAGAATCTTCGTGATATTCTCAGGTTCACGCAAAGTGTGTGTGTGTGTGTGTGTGTGAGCTTCCAAAAGCACTCTGGGCAGGTGGGTTAAATGGGCAATCACGGAGGCCTACAAAGCTAAGGAAGAAATGCCCTTCTCAGGTATTGCTGATCATTCTGCACGATCAACAGCGGTTTCCTGGGCTGAAAGGGCCGGTGGTACGCCTGAACAAATATGCAAGGCTGCCACATGGTCCAACTTCTCGACATTTCTGACATTATAGGTTGGACCTACTGTCCGCCCCAGATCAAGCCTTTGGCAGGAAAGTACTGCAGGCAGTGGTCCCACCCTAGAGTAAGTTTCTCAGTTATCCTCTCCAAGGTTGTCCTGGAAAGGCGATTTGAGAGATTTAGAAATACCGTCACCGGTAAGTTTAACTAAGAGCCTTTCAGGACAACCGTTACTTCCCTCCCTTTTATCTTAGAATTGGTTTGGTGGTTTTCTGTGCTTTGTTTTCCAGTATGTCAGACCACACAATAACTAAAGCCATGATGGAAGAGGAGAGATTTAACCCCTTCCCGCCGACCGAACGCATATATGCGTACTCGGCTTTCCAGGGTTATACCGGGATGATGCCCGCATCTGCAGGCATCATCCCGGTACCGTTGTTTTCAGCGGGCGATCGGCTACCCGAGTATAACAACCGATGCGGCTAAAAGCCGCTCGGTTGTTATACCGGAGGAGCGGGAGGGGACATCCCCCCCCCCCCCCTCCCGCCGCCTACCGCCGCTGTTACCGGGCCTCCCGTGCGATCGGGAGGCCCGGTGTCCGTTCCGCTGCCTTCGGCGGCTGGGGGCGGACTGGAACGAAGCTGCGAGCGGCTTCGTTCCAGCCTTCTTGCTGTAAACGCGGAAGCGACGTCATGACGTCACTTCCCGTTTACTCGGCTGCCAATGGCGCCGAATTTAAAAAAGTACACAGTATTCAGAATCGCCGTTTTCGGCGATCTGAATACTTTGAAGTGTAAAGGAGGGATGAGGGGTCTTTTAGACCCCCCATCCCTCCATAAAGAGTACCTGTCACCACATATTACTGTCACAAGGGATGTTTACATTACTTGTGACAGCAATAAAAGTAAAAAAAAAAAAAATTTTAAACACAATTTATAAAGTACAGAAATAAATAAAAAAAAAAAAAATTTTTTTTTAAAGTGCCCCTGTCCCCGCGAGCTCGCGCAGCGAAGAAAACGCATACGGAAGTCGCGCCCGCATATGTAAACGGTGTTCAAACCACACATGTGAGGTATCGCCGCGATCGTCAGAGCGAGAGCAATAATTCTAGCCCTAGACCTCCTCTGTAGCTCAAACCTGGTAACCGTACAAATTTTTTAAAGCGTCGCCTATGGAAATTCAAAGGTACCGTAGTTCGTCGCCATTCCATGAGTGCGTGCAGTTATAAAGGGTGACATGTTTGGTATCTATTTACTCGGCGTAACATCATCTTTCACATTATACAAAAAAATTGGGGTAACTTTACTGTTTGGATTTTTTTAAAATTCATGAAAGTGTCACTTTTCCAAAAATTTGCGTTTAACCACTTGAGCCCCGGACCATTATGCTGCCTAAGGACCAGAGGTCTTTTTCCAATTTGGCACTGCGTCGCTTTAACTGCTAATTGCGCGGTCATGCAATGCTGTACCCAAACTAAATTTGCGTCCTTTTCTTCCCACAAATAGAGCTTTCTTTTGATGGTATTTGATCACCTCTGCGGTTTTTATTTTTTGCGCTATAAACGGAAAAAGACCGAAAATTTTGAAGAAAAATGATATTTTCTACTTTTTGTTATAAAAAAAATCCAATAAACTCAATTTTAGTCATACATTTAGGCCAAAATGTATTCGGCCACATGTCTTTGGTAAAAAAAATGTCAATAAGCGTATATTTATTGGTTTACGCAAAAGTTATAGCGTCTACAAACTGAGGTACATTTTCTGTAATTTACACAGCTTTTAGTTTATGACTGCCTATGTCATTTCTTGAGGTGCTAAAATGGCAGGGCAGTACAAAACCCCCCCAAGTGACCCCATTTTGGAAAGTAGACACCCCAAGGAAATTGCTGAGAGGCATGTTGAACCCATTGAATATTTTTTTTTTTTTGTCCCAAGTGATTGAATAATGACAAAAAAAAAAAAAAATATTTACAAAAAGTTGTCACTAAATGATATATTGCTCACACAGGCCATGGGCCTATGTGGAATTGCACCCCAAAATACATTCAGCTGCTTCTCCTGAGTATGGGGATACCACATGTGTGGGACTTTTTGGGAGCCTAGCCGCGTACGGGGCCCCGAAAACCAATCACCGCCTTCAGGATTTCTAAGGGTGTAAATTTTTGATTTTACTCCTCACTACCTATCACAGTTTCGGAGGCCATGGAATGCCCAGGTGGCACAAAACCCCCCCAAATGACCCCATTTTGGAAAGTAGACACCCCAAGCTATTTGCTGAGAGGCATGGTGAGTATTTTGCAGCTCTCATTTGTTTTTGAAAATGAAGAAAGACAAGAAAAAACATTTTTTTTTTTTTTCTTTTTTCAATTTTCAAAACTTTGTGACAAAAAGTGAGGTCTGCAAAATACTCACTATACCTCTCAGCAAATAGCTTGGGGTGTCTACTTTCCAAAATGGGGTCATTTGGGGGGGTTTTGTGCCACCTGGGCTTTCCATGGCCTCCGAAACTGTGATAGGCAGTGAAGAGTGAAATCAAAAATTCACGCCCTTAGAAAGCCTGAAGGCGGTGCTTGGTTTTCGGGGTCCCGTACGTGGCTAGGCTCCCAAAAAGTCTCACACATGTGGTATCCCCGTACTCAGGAGAAGCAGCAGAATGTATTTTGGGGTGTAATTTCACATATTTCCATGGCATGTTTGAGCAATATATCATTTAGTGACAACTTTGTGCAAAAAAAAAAAAAAAAAAAAAAAAGTGTCTCTTTCCCGCAACTTGTGTCGCAATATAAAATATTCCATGGACTCGACATGCCTCTCAGCAAATAGCTTGGGGTGTCTACTTTCCAAAATGGGGTCATTTGGGGGTGTTTTGAACTGTCCTGGCATTTTATGCACAACATTTAGAAGCTTATGTCACACATCACCCACTCTTCTAACCACTTGAAGACAAAGCCCTTTCTGACACTTATTGTTTACATGAAAAAGTTATTTTTTTTTTGCAAAAAAATTACTTTGAACCCCCAAACATTATATATTTTTTTTAAAGCAAATGCCCTACAGATTAAAATGGTGGGTGTTTCATTTTTTTTTTTCACACAGTATTTGCGCAGCGATTTTTCAAACGCATTTTTTGGGGAAAAAACACACTTTTTTAAATTTTAATGCACTAAAACACACTATATTGCCCAACTGTTTGATGAAATAAAAAAGATGATCTTAGGCCGAGTACATGGATACCAAACATGACATGCTTTAAAATTGCGCACAAACGTGCAGTGGCAACAAAATAAATACATTTTTAAAAGCCTTTACAGGTTACCACTTTAGATCTACAGAGGAGGTCTACTGCAAAAATTACTGCCCTCGATCTGACCTTCGCGGTGATACCTCACATGCATGGTGCAATTGCTGTTTACGTTTGACGACAGACCGCCGATTGCGTTCGCCTTAGCGCGACAGCAGGGGGCGACAGGGGTGCTTTTTTTTTTTTTTTTTTTTTTTTTTTTTTTATTATTTTTCTGCTTTTTTTTTATCTTATTTTTAAACTGTTCCTCTCATATTTTTGATTGTTATCTCGGGGAATGTAAATATCCCCTATGATAGCAATAGGTAGTGACAGGTACTCTTTTTTGAAAAAATTGGGGTCTATTAGACCCTAGATCTCTCCTCTGCCCTCAAAGCATCTGACCACACCAAGATCGGTGTGATAAAATGCTTCCCCAATTTCCCAATGGCGCTATTTACATCCGGCGAAATCTAAGTCATAAAATGCTCGTAGCTTCCGGTTTCTTAGGCCATAGAGATGTTTGGAGCCACTCTGGTCTCTGATCAGCTCTATGGTCAGCTGGCTGAATCACCGGCTGCATTCTCAGGTTCCCTGTTGAGACAGGAGAGCCAGAGAAAAACACGGAAGACGGTGGTGGGGGGGGGGCATTCCCTCCCACGGCTTGTAAAAGCAGTCTAGAGGCTAATTAGCCGCTAGGATTGCTTTTACATGAAAGCCGACCGCTGGCTGAAAAGAATGATACCAAGATGATACCTAAATCTGCAGGCATCATTCTGGTATAACCACTCAAAGTCGTGAATGGCGTACCTGAAGACAAAAAAATGGTTAACAATAAAGCACAGTAAACGGTAAAGTATAAAAAATTGCATACCTGAAAAACAAACATGATAAAACATAATAACAATAAAACATTGAAGAATAGAATACAGTAAAAAAGAGCAGAACAATAGAGAGAATAGAGAGAGAGAGAACAATAAAACGACAACTATTTTTTTTTAATATATATATATATATATATATATATATATATATATATATATATATATATATATATATATATATATATATATATATATATATATATATATATAATTTTTTTTTTGACACTTTTTTTTTGTAACTAACTTTTATAACGGTAACCGGTTCCAGGTTCGGGTCTCACAAAATGCGATGGCATCTTGGGAGACCCTGTGAAAGTGCGCCTAGTCTGTGCAATGCTGTACCCTACGCTAATACTCAATTAGTGAATAGTAGCGTTCAAAACATTCACCAATGCAAAGACCAGGATTGTCAGGACAGGAGGGACAATAATAGCGGGTGTCACGCCTATATCCGCGCTTCCTGCAGACACGACATCTTTTTTGGGGGGGTTCGTTGGGTAGGGGTACTCGGGAGGACATAAAGAAAATGCCTCTCATGCAGCCGACTGCATTTGGTTGGGGATGTGAATGGGGGAAGTACGGGCGCTGTAGAAGCGGTGGGTTCCCAATTAGGATTGGCGAATGCAGCAGGAAGGGCATTATGGGCACGACGGGCCTGTGTTTGTCTTCTTGGTGGCAGCGGGACACTACTTGTGCTTGCCACCTCACCAGCTTGAACTGCACTTATGGGACTCGCCACGTCACCAAGTGTTACTGCAGTGCTGGTTTGACTACGACCGGGGTGTACTAGGCCGCTGGTGCTTGCCAGTTCACCAAAACGCTACCAAAAAAACTGTTAGCGATCGCAGGGATCAGGCCTGACTCTGCGAACGCTGCAGTTATGCGTTTAGTGTTTTGTAAGTGTCAGTGATCGATCGATACTGCACTTGGGTGGGCTGGGCTGGGCCGGGCGGAGGGGCAAAACACAGGTGCTAGCAGGTATCTGGGCTGATCCCGCTAACACTGCGTTTTTGGGAACCCTAAACTGCTGGGGACGCTAGTATAGATCTGATCGGATCAGATATTGATCCGTTCAGATACTATACCAGTAAGGGAGGTGTATGCTGCGTGCGTGGGTGTTAGCGGTACTGACGCTAACCTGACGCTGCCTGGGGCTGGTGCTTGCCAGTTCACCAAAATGCTACCAAAAAAACTGTTAGCGATCGCAGGGATCAGGCCTGACTCTGCGAACGCTGCAGTTATGCGTTTAGTGTTTTGTAAGGGACAGTGATCGATCGATACTGCACTTGGGTGGGCCGGGCGGAGGGGCAAAACGCAGGTGCTAGCAGGTATCTGGGCTGATCCCGCTAACACTGCGTTTTTGGGAACCCTAAACTGCTGGGAACGCTAGTATAGATCTGATCGGATATTGATCCGATCAGATACTATACCACTAAGGGAGGTGTACGGTGCGTGCGTGGGTGTTAGCGCTACTGGCGCTAACCTGACGCTGCCTGGTGCTTGCTTGCCAGTTCACCAAAATGCTACCAAAAAAACTTTTAGCGATCGCAGGGATCAGGCCTGACTCTGCGAACGCTGCAGTTATGCGTTTAGTGTTTTGTAAGTGACAGTGATCGATACTGCACTTGGGTGGGCCGGGCGGAGGGGCAAAACGCAGGTGCTAGCGGGTATCTGGGCTGATCCCGCTAACACTGCGTTTTTGGGAACCCTAAACTGCTGGGGACGCTAGGATAGATCTGATCGGATCAGATATTGATGCGTTCAGATACTATACCACTAAGGGAGGCGTATGCTGCGTGCGTGGGTGTTAGTGGTACTGGCGCTAATCTGACGCTGCCTGGGGCGACGCATATCACCGCCGGGCGATCAGGGGGCTAAACCTTTATTCGGTAATAAACGGCGGGTGCCCTGACACTATAAAAAATAAACGAACTAACCAGCGTCAACCGTAACGTTTATACGGTGATCAGTGGTGAAAGGGTTAACTAGGGGGCAATCAAGGGGTTAAAACATTTATTAGGTAGTATATGGGGGTCCCTGTCGCTATAAAACGCTGACGGCGAACCTAAATATTTACCTCACTAACTAGCGTCACCAGCGACACTAATACAGCGATCAGAAAAATGATCGCTTAGCAACACTGGTGACAGGGGGTGATCAAGGGGTTAAAACTTTGTTAGGGGGGGTATCCTAGACCTAAAGGGGGGTAATACTAACTGTCCCAACACTGTAACTGTCACAAACTGACACTATGCAGTAATCAGAAAAAAAAAAAAAAAAAAAACCTGCTGGTGTCAGTTTGTGACAGGGGGGGGGGGTGATTGGGGGGGGATCGGGGGGGGGATCGGGGTGTTTTGTATGCCTGGCATGTTCTACTGTGTGTGTAGTGTGTTGTGCACTTACATTGATGTCTTCTCCCCTCGGCGCTGGAACGGAATACCGAGCCGAGGGGAGATGACATCATTTCCTTTGCTGCTGTTTAGCATACAGCAGCAAAGGAATGTTCCCATTGGCCGGCGGCGATCGCGAGGGGGGGGGCCACGAACGGATGGCCTCCCCCTCACCTCCGATCGCCGGGGAAGAGAACGGGACCGCCTCGGGCACCGGGGGGGGGTCCGATCGGACCCCCCACCCGCGGAAGGCAAATCACGTACATGTACGTGATTTTGCCTGCCCGTGCCGCCTTGCCGACGTAAATCGGCGTTAGGCGGTCCTTAAGTGGTTAAAACACTGCTGCACAAATACCGTGTGATAAAAAATATTGCAACAATCGTCATTTTATTCTCTAGATTCTCTGCTAAAAAAATATATATAAGGTTTGGGGGTTCTAAGTAATTTTCTAGCAAAAAATATGGATTTTAACTTGTAAACACCAAATTTCAAAAATAGGCTTAGTCATGAAAGGGTTAAAGGCTGCATGTGTTTCCTGGAAATTGGGCAGAGCTGCTCTCTAAGGTTGTCCTGAAAGGCTTTTAGACTTGGCATCACTGGTAAGTCTTTTCTTTACCATGGCGTTTTGTGATTAATAATAATCAACTGATGGAGAATCTTGCGGCAGCTATTGAAAGGAAAAAGCAGCACCATTAAAAATGGTTTTCATGGAATGCCTTCACGTTCTTCCAAGACTACCACTCTTGCCTCCTAAACTGATTGTAAAGGCTCGTTTTTTGTTTTACAAAAACATGCTCGCACGCTTACCTGCTCTGTGCAAAGGTTTTGCACAGAGCGGCCCCGATCCTCCTTTTCTGGGGTGTCCCGGTAGCGCTCCTCTCCTTCGGGTGTCCCCACGGAGAAATGCGCTCCTGAGCCCTGCTGCTGCGTCTATTGACACAGACAGCAGGACTCGGGCCCCGCTCCTGTGTCACGGAATTTGATTGACAGCCGTGGGAGCCAATGGCTCCTGCTATCAATCTATCCAATGAGGACCCGAGACAGCAGCTGGGCTCGTGCTCATCGCTGGAACAATCGGGTTTAGGTAAGAAAAAGGGGGGCAGCTCAGGGTTTTTCACCTTAACACAGGGGTCTTCAAACTATGGCCCTCCAGTTCAGGAACTTCAATTCCCATCATTCCTAGTCATGTCTGTGAATGTCAGTTTTACAATGCCTCATGGGAAGTGTAGTTTTGCAACAGCTGGAGGGCTGTAGTTTGAGGATCCCTGCCTTAACGCATAGAATGCATTAAGGTGAAAAACCTTGAGGGTTTACAACTTTTAATTGCTACATTTTGTACCCTAATATTTAGGGATAAATTTTTTTTTTTTTTTCTTTCCTCCTTTTGGCTCCTCTTCACTTCCTCTTATCTCCTCTGTCCTAGTTGTCTAGGTGGGTTAGTTTATTCCCCTGACCGTCTGTCTTTTAAGTGGCCTGTCTATTCATTCTGCAACATTTCCCTGCTTGCCCCTAAACACTTACCTGCTTCCTCTCCTGATTCACTGCTGTCCAGTCTCCCCTCTTCCTGGTCTCACAACAGGCAACAGCAGAAGCCATTGACTTTTGATGCTGTCAAACCCATGTGGGGGGAGGGTGGGACTTATCTGCGCTGTTTGTCCAGGCGCACACAGCCTGGATCAGAAGTGCGCTCACATGGTTGCCCCCCTTCAACACAAGACTTACTGATGGGCCATCTGCAGGAAGGCGAGGGGGGACTCCAGAAGAGGTGGTAAGGGGCCACTCTGTGCAATACCATTGCACAGAGCAGGTAAGTATAACATTCTTTTACTTTAATGAGAAAATTATTTGGCCTTTGCAATCACTTTTACTTGGGTCTTCCAAGAGCATCACACTTTGTATAGCCGCATGTGAACAAAAGCACTCTTGGCTGTATCTGTAGAGAATATTATATTTTAGTCACCTGAGGCTGTCTTACAACCTGTGATGATAGTCAGGGCACAAACAAATGTCAAAATGAATTAGGTTTTGGCATGCAACAGCATAGACTAATATTTGACTCTGTAATCCTTTTGCTATTGCCATGTATTTGTCTAACTTTTTTAGAAGTAAAAATGTAATTCTATAATTTGATTCTCTGCTTCTGTATGTTTGCAAGTTTTTATGATTGGTTTTTTTTTTTTTTTTTTTTTTTCTCTCTCCGCAGAGAGACACCTGGGCTATCCAGTCGGGCTTTTTTGAGCCCACGCAGACGTTACCCAATACATCAACCGCAGTACAGTATGCCTGGTTCTCTTCCTACTGTGTATTTTGATGGATATCAGAAAAAATGCTTGCTTTCACCAAAGTCTTCTCTGGTACGCAGTCCTGTTACTGTGAAAATTGCACGGCCAGACCCAAAAATCTCTCGTTCACCGGTGTAAGTAATATATTTATAAACATCCATTTTGATTTAGTATCTGTAGAATGAGAATGTGTGTTTTGCAAGCTAGTGAAGTTTTTGCTGTCCTAGTTCATTGATGTCAGGAGCAAATAACATTTTTTTTTTTTTTTTTTTTGAAAACCGAGTTTATTTGTAAGCAAAACGTATATATGCGCGGTACATGTCATGTACAATAGAAGGATACATATTGAACACAAAGAGATTCTCCTAGATGTCTGTTACATAATTTATTCTGTCTTTGCATCTATCGCCCAACTTTAATTATCAGATTAAATTCCATCACCCTACACCATTGACTCTTTTTTATTTATCAATACTCAGTATGGTATGGTTCTTGCACATAACTTGAAGTAACTCTCATGTATCTGGGGTATCCAACCACCTTTCCCAGACCTTGTTGTATTTGGCAGAACAGCCCCTATGCCGGTATGACTTTCTTGTATGGTAGATTTAGATTTATCTCCCCTATCCATGCTTGGATAGTGGGGGGGGGGGGGATGCATTTCACATCCAATATTTGGCTATTTAACTTCCGTGCGCTAAAAAGGGTTTCGTATAGGAAGGTGGCTAGGAGTTGATTGTGACGTCTGGAAGTAGGTCCAGTTGTAGGGGCAAGCCCATATGGTCATGCAAAAATTGTATGAGTTGTGCTCAGTAATTTTGGATCGCCGGGCAGGTCCATAATAAATGGTAGAATGTGCATGGGTGGCCTGCACATCTCGGACACAGTGGGTTGTGGTTTGGGTGGTACTTGGCGATTCTCGCCCGTGTAAGGTCAGGCGCTCAGAAAGCCTGGGGGAGACCTTCTTAGTGTTCTCCAGAATCTCGTCCCATTCTGATTCTTCTATGGGGCTTACATCTTCCTCCCATCTCATTCTGGCTGTATCTATAATCCGTGATACTGATCTAGTTCTTAATATATTATAGAGAGTGGATATCAGTTTGGAAGGATCTGTGCCTATGATTACATCTACCATGGGTAAAGTTTGCGGGTTTGGGAAGCCATCTGCAAATTGGGTCTGAAGGGTGTGTCTCATTTTGTAAATATCTGAAAAATGTGAGGGGGGTTAGCCTAAACTCTTCCTTTAGTTATTGGAAGTTCTGAACTCCGAGTGGGGTTATTACTTGGTGTAAATATAATATCCCCTTAGCTGCCCAGATGTCAATACCAGGGGTGGATCCAGAGTCTAGTCTCGTCGGGAGGGGCACTGCCAGAAATTTTTTTTTTCGGGCAATTTATCGGGGAAACGGCTGCTGTTGGCGCTTCAATCATCACGGCACCATGGTTCTTATGGTGTCAGGATGATTGAAACACATTATTTCTATTCTGACATTGTAATATAAAATTAAATAGTTCAACTCGCCATAATGCAGAATCAGTGGGAGCCCTGAGTTTGTCACTTTCCACATCGCCTGCCACCAAATGCGGATTGTCACTTGCCACGTCACCTGCCACACGTTGTGAATTGTCACTTGCCATGTCACCTGCCACACGCTGTGGATTGTCACCAGATGCGGATTGCAACTTGCCACGTCGCCTATCGCCAGATGCGGATTGCAACTTGCCACGTCGCCTATCGCCAGATGCGGATTGCAACTTGCCACGTCGCCTATCGCCAGATGCGGATTGCAACTTGCCACGTCGCCTATCGCCAGATGCGGATTGCAACTTGCCACGTCGCCTATCGCCAGATGCGGATTGCAACTTGCCACGTCGCCTATCGCCAGATGCGGATTGCAACTTGCCACGTCGCCTATCGCCAGATGCGGATTGCAACTTGCCACGTCGCCTATCGCCAGATGCGGATTGCAACTTGCCACGTCGCCTATCGCCAGATGCGGATTGCAACTTGCCACGTCGCCTATCGCCAGATGCGGATTGCAACTTGCCACGTCGCCTATCGCCAGATGCGGATTGCAACTTGCCACGTCGCCTATCGCCAGATGCGGATTGCAACTTGCCACGTCGCCTATCGCCAGATGCGGATTGCAACTTGCCACGTCGCCTATCGCCAGATGCGGATTGCAACTTGCCACGTCGCCTATCGCCAGATGCGGATTGCAACTTGCCACGTCGCCTATCGCCAGATGCGGATTGCAACTTGCCACGTCGCCTATCGCCAGATGCGGATTGCAACTTGCCACGTCGCCTATCGCCAGATGCGGATTGCAACTTGCCACGTCGCCTATCGCCAGATGCGGATTGCAACTTGCCACGTCGCCTATCGCCAGATGCGGATTGCAACTTGCCACGTCGCCTATCGCCAGATGCGGATTGCAACTTGCCACGTCGCCTATCGCCAGATGCGGATTGCAACTTGCCACGTCGCCTATCGCCAGATGCGGATTGCAACTTGCCACGTCGCCTATCGCCAGATGCGGATTGCAACTTGCCGTGTCACTTTCCTGCTAAGGTGGTCTCTTATGTCCCAGAGTCGGGCAGCAGAGAGATTATGTAATCTCTCTGCTGCCCACAGCTGCCTTCACAGTGAGGGCGGAACTGAAGGGATGCAGGGTGGGTGCAGGGTGGTGAGAGACTTCATCTCTCTGCTCTCCTGCCCGTCGGCTCCCTGATTGGCCAGCAGCCCACTCAGTCACACATGGAGCCGCCCAGCTACCCCCCCCCCCCCCCCCGCCCACTCACCGACTCACTCACTGACCGAGCCGCCCGCACTGTCACCCGCAGGGCTGCCCGCACTGTCACCCGCATTCTCGGAGGGGGCAATTGCCCCGTTCAATACCCGGGTTCAGTAACAGTTCCCTTTAAGGATTATACCATAGGGGGGTGCGAGAGTGGAAGAAGTCAGCTCCAGTCAGTTTGAGCGCGATCTCCCATATACATTTGTGATGGAACATTAGGAGGTTTCGACTGTCTGTACACCCCCTGCCTTCCTTGCCCCTAAATAGTACTTGTAGGGGAGAGTGTGCACTGCTGTGGATTTTAGCATGTAAGGGTTTGATATCTGGGTCCATCTGTTTTGTGGAGGTGATAGAAGTGGGAGAATTGGGCAGCTATGTAATAAGAGTGGAAGTCTGGTAGAGCTGCTCCTCCCGAGGAGGTTGGTTTTTAAGTGTTCCATGCCAATTTGGGTCTGCTGGATCCCCAGATAAAAGTGTTAAGGATGCTCTCTAGCATTTTGAAGGTTTTTAAGGGGATTAGAACTGGAGAGTGCCAGAACATGTATAGAAACTTTGGCAGCAGGATCATTTTGGTTAGATTGCTCCTTCCCATTACCCTCAGTGGGAGTCGTGACCAGGATTGTGTACGTGTTTTCTGATAGGTGAATAACAGGTCTATGTTATTGACGTAGTCTAAGGGCTCTCTAGTAATCTGTATTTCTAGGTATTGAATTGATGACACCCTATGTAGAGGGAGGCACGCAGAACAGTTTGCCGGTGGAAAGTGGTCTATGGGTAGTATTTGCGACTTGGACCAGTTTATGCGCTATTTCCGAATTCTTCGATGGTCTGGAGGGCAGTCTGTAAGGATGGACCAGTGTCCTAAATAGAAGAGCATGTCATCCGCGTAGAGGCTCACTGTTTCCACTAGGGAGCCTGAAGACCATGGATATTCGGTTTCGTTCTAAGTGAAATGGCAAGTGGTTCTGCGGCCAGGGCATATAGTAACGGGGATAACTGGCAGCCCCAGCGAGAAGGGGTCTGAAGTCCGTCGTTTACTGCCACCCGGGCCTCTGGGGAGAAGTATAATAGCTTCACCCATTTAATAAAATTAGGGCCGAAGCCTTTCAAGCACTCCCACAGGTATCCCCACTCCAGAGTCAAACGCCTTGGTGGCGTCTAAAGCCATCACTGCTCTGGTACCCACTGTCTCGTGACATGCTTGAAGATTCATGTGTAGTCGGCGGATATTCATGGCTGTGTTTTTTCCAGACGTGTATCCCGTTTGATTGGGGTGGATAATGGATAAAATAACTAGATTGAGGCGAGAGGCTAGTACTTTTGCCAATATTTTTGTCCACCTGGAGTAGTGAAATTGGTCGGTAGGAATCAGGATATTGGATTTTTACCTGGCTTGGGGAGCACGATGATCACCGCTTGGCGCATGTATTCAGGTAATGATTCAGATTTAAAAATGATTGTATATCTTCAGTAATTCGGGTGTCAATGCCTCCGAATAGGTTGCATAAAAGTCTAATGGCAGGCCGTCCTGGCCTGGAGCTTTAGCGGGTGCCAAGGGTGCTATTGCCAATGCAATTTCATCCGTGGTGATGGGGGGGGCCTCTAGGTCTGTTACCTGGGTTTCAGATAACTGAGTGAAAGGTATATTTTGCAGAAAGGCCTGAGTTTCCTATGTAGTGAGTCACTTGTGAGGAGTATAGGTTAGCATGATATGATCGAAACGAGGCAGCCACCGACGATGAGTCTGTTATAGGTTTGTCTTGTGGATCTATCAAGGATACCACCACTGGTGGCCTAGCATCTTGATGGGCCAGGTAAGCCAAAAGCTTTCCCGCCTGCTCTCCCTGCTCGAACACCCGTTGTCTCGAAAAGACGTGTCTTTGCCTGGCCTTCTCATAGTGTAGTTGATCGACAATGCACGTGTGGAACCTAAAGTGATAATGTTGGCTGGTGTGGGATCTGACATGCCCCTGCCGTGCCCGTTTGTGTGAAAAAAAAATTGCCATTCCCTCTGTATGTCATCTTGATCAGTTAGAGCTGACAACCAAAATGAATGAAGGCGCCATGTGCGAGGTCCCACTTGAGGAGCAAGGCGTAAGGAAGCCCAGCATGGGGTGTGATAACCTGAGTCCTCAAGCAGGGGGCGTAATATCAAAGACCATTAGACCATTATATAGTCTATACAGGACATGGTGGAGTGTGTTGCTGAGAAACATGAAAAGGCCTGAGTGTCTGGATGTTTAAAGCACCATGTGTCTGTTAGTGAGAATTCAGTCATTGTGCGGCTCAAGCAGGTGGTGGTAGGGATCTTGGGTAGTCTGGCTCGATTGTAGTCTGTCCTTGGTCTGGTTTAGGACCATATTAAAATGCCCGAGCCAGCTGGGCCATGTATAATCCCTCAGTAACCACAGTGGAGTTGTAGGGCGGAGGGATATAGTAGGCTAGAATAAGGTACAGCGTACCATATAGAGTGCAGTGCAAAAAGATGAACCTCCCCTGGGGATCCACCTGCACTGAGATGATTCCAAATTGGGTTGTTTTAGCGACTTAAAATGGACACTCCACGGGAGTAAGGAGTGTGGGTGGTGTGATACGTCCACCCTATCCATGGGTGTTTAAGTGCAAGTTGGAGTTGGCCAGTTACATGTGTCTCCTCCAACACTGTCCGCTCGACAGGATTTGAGACAGCCAAACACTGCTGTGCGTTTTGAACTTGTCCCGGATCCCACGGACATTCCAGGTCAAATGTTATGGTAGCCATATGTTGTTGGGATTAGTATCATCTGGGAGAGGTATTGGATCAGTCCCCAGAACAGGATCATCTACAGAACACGTATGTGCAGTTCATAACACCTTAGTTGCATAATGTACCTTGCATATTTACAGCTCATGAAACACGTTGCATTACAAATCATTAACCACAGGCAAAACTTACAATTATCCCTTGCCCCCCCTCCCAGCCCTCAGCTTCTGCAAATAACCCAATTTTAAATCTAGACTCTAGCCTTACCTTCAATCTTGCGCACATGTATAGGCACCACAAAAGAGGGCACCCCGACCTAGTGCATTATCCTAAGAATATAGCTTTATTAATGTGAAAAGTGGTAAGCATTATGCTAACAGTGACAATTGCTTCAAAGCTCATCACAAAAAAACAGCACCATCCAGTCCACAGTGCATCACAATGTGTGACAGGACCAATGAAGATCCAATAGGCCAACTCGTTTTGAGGACTAGCCTCTTCCTCAGAGCATGGCTCTAGTTATCTCTGGGCCCACTCAAGTATAGGAGATTGTTTGTTTCTACACAGATGTATAGGTTCCTGCCTGTACTGAAATGGATTACTCTGTTCTCGTTGCACACTGGACTTTTTGGGTTAGCCATACGTTATACGATATACTTGTACAATATGCCTTTTGGATTTACCAAAACCATGTAATATGAGGTCAAACCTAAACACTTTCACTTTGTATGCAATAAGGCAGACCTTGCACTACATAGTTGAAGGTCAATCTAAAGAAAATTGAACAAGAAAATTGTATAATGTATGGCCAGCTTTACAGTGTGCAGTAGATGTTGCAGCAAGTTTGGCAGAGGCCACTTATTTCCTGGCTAGAGGATGCCCTGCATCGTCTAACCCCTTCCTCCCCAGCTCGACTGTCTCTGACCCACCCCTTTTTATTGGATTTCAGTTTTTCAATCATTGAAGCTCACTATCACATGTGGGTGTTGCCTAGGGTGGGCTGCATGCAAATGAAGCCTGCTAGGCATGCGCAGTCTTCCAGATGGCATCCACAGGTCAACACTTGGATACCTTCCAAAACCTGCTCACTGCTTGTATCAGGGGCTGAGGGTTCTTGAGGAGTATTGAGATGGATACCAATAAGCTTTTGGTAAGTGTCAAAATGGTTACACCCAATCCCTCAGAAAAAATTGAGCACGGAAAGCTACACTCGAGCGTAAACACACCTGTTGAATGCCTGTGTACAAAAATGTTGCTTGCACTACTCATGTTACAAATGGGTCCCGTAATGTTTTAAATGATGACCTGTAGGGGCTTTTAACCCCTTCCCGCCGACCGTACGCAGATATGCGTACTCGGCTTTCCGGGGTTATACCGGGATGATGCCTGCAGCTGCAGGCATCATCCCGGTACCGTTGTTTACAGCGGGCGATCGGCTACCCGTGTAACAACCGATGCGGCTAAAAGCCGCTTGGTTGTTATACCGGAGGAGCGGGAGGGGACATCCCCTCCCGCCGCCGCTGTTACCGGGCCTCCCGTGCGATCGGGAGGCCCGGTGTCCATTCGGCTGCCACTGGGGGCGGGCTGGAACGAAGCTGTGAGCGGCTTCGTTCCAGCCTTCTCGTTGTAAACGCGGTAGCGACGTCATGACGTCACTTCCCGTTTACTCGGCTGCCAATGGCGCCGAATTTAAAAAAGTACACAGTATTCAGAATCGCCGTTTTCGGCGATCTGAATACTTTGAGGTGTAAAGGAGGTATGGGGGGTCTTTTAGACCCCCGATCCCTCCATAAAGAGTACCTGTCACCACCTATTACTGTCACAAGGGATGTTTACATTGCTTGTGACAGCAATAAAAGTTAAAAAAAAAAAAAAATTTTTAAACACAATTTATAAAGTAAAAAAATAAAATAAAAAAAAAAAATTTTTTTTAAAGTGCCCCTGTCCCCGCAAGCTCGCGCAGCGAAGAAAACGCATACAGAAGTCGCGCCCGCATATGTAAACGGTGTTCAAACCACACATGTGAGGTATCGCCGTGATCGTCAGAGCGAGAGCAATAATTCTAGCCCTAGACCTCCTCTGTAGCTCAAACCTGGTAACCGTAAAAAAAATTTTAAAGCGTCACCTATGGAAATTCATAGGTACCGTAGTTTGTCGCCATTCCACGAGTGCGTGCAATTATAAAGGGTGACATGTTTGGTATCTATTTACTCTGCGTAACATCATCTTTCACATTATACAAAAAAATTGGGGTAACTTTACTGTTTGGATTTTTTAAAATTCATGAAAGTGTCACTTTTCCAAAAATTTGCGTTTAAAACACTGCTGCACAAATACCGTGTGATAAAAAATATTGCAACAGTCGCCATTTTATTCTCTAGATTCTCTGCTAAAAAAATATATAATGTTTGGGAACTCTAATTTTCTAGCAAAAAATACGGATTTTAACTTGTAAACACCAAATTTCAAAAATGGGCTTAGTCATGAAAGGGTTAAAGTGATTATGGAAAATGGGGTACTGAAGTTTGGCATTTTGTGGGCACACCATTTTAAAGCTTGATATGTTGGTTATCTGTTCACTCTAGGGAAACTTCTCCCCCCACCCCCTTTTTTTTTTTTTTTTTTTTTTTTTTTTTTTTTCCCCCTAAATTTAACTTTTAGTGTCATTTTTACTGAAATATTGCACTTGGTAAACCTTTGTGCAAATATCAAGGGACATAAAAATTGTAACTATATCCCATTTTATTCTCGAGTCTCTGCTTTCACAAAACGTTTGACTTTTACTACTCTTCTGGCCTAAAATTGTTTTAAATGTGCAAAAAGTCTCTGGCAGCGAAAGGGTTATAGTGAGCAGTCATTAAAATTTTAAATGGTAAATCCAATAGGACACTAGAAAATACAGAACTGAAAGCATAGCTTGTGGTCTTCAGTCACCGACCCTCTGGTGGCCTTGCTGTAAGTATCAGCATGATGCACCACATTTATGAACCATTTGCAACCATAAATGCACAAACACTATACATTGGCAAGATTGCTCACATCTAGGTGATATAGCTAGAAATTAGGATGCCCATGCACACAAGTTATGCAGATGATTACAATAGAGTACATCCAGAGGCTGATAGCAAGTGCTTCTGATTGGAAGAGCACATTTCTCACAAGCAACCATTTGAAAATTGAATCCTGGTAATATTGGAAAATTTGCAAAATGCGGTTATACAATACTATTCTAGCTTTTTCAGAAATATTGACCAACAAATGCACCATTTAAATCCGTGTCAAACCCTTTGAACAGGAAGCCTGTTCGCTTGAAATTGTTTTTTTTTATTTTTTGGCTTTTCTTCCACTCTAGCCTGGATAACCTGCTGTCTCCAGGGCCAGCATCTCCACTGGTTCAGTGTTCACCAGATCCATGTGCAAAAGAAACTGTACTCAATGCCATCAGAGAAAGCAGGAAACGGATGAACAAAGATGAGCACAGTACAACTGGAGGCTTAGAAAACAAGAGAAGGTAAGACTATTAAAAATGAGAACTTTTAGAAATTTGCTTTGTTCAGGTCTGGTGTAGAGATCATTAAAATATTTGCTGTAACTGGAGTTGCAAGGTGAGGCCTCCACAGATCACTTGTTTTCTCAGCACATCTCACAGGTTCTCAATTTGGATTGAGATCTGGATAACTTTGATGCCAAGTCAACACCTCAAACTCGCTGTGTTCCTTAAACCCTTCTTGAACAATTTTTAAATAACATTAAAACCTTTTTGATGGTTCTTCTGTAAAGTATGCCTGGTAGATTTTTAATATAGAATATCGGTACCAACATTTCTGAATTTTGCAAGCTCTGACATGTCTGAAGATTTAAGATAAAAGCACATGCAGGCCCATTGTGGTTCTTTGTCACAAGTGAAATACAAATATCCCCTCCACCATTGAGGCACAATGATTCAACAAATTATAGCAAAACATCAATAAGCATTTTAGTTTTAAGGTGCCATTTATATTGTGTAAATTCTGTTGTGAAGAAACAATGTTTGTGTGTATGTGTGATATGTTATATTATTTTTTTTTTTTTTTTTTATCGCACTATTTAGGAGGCAAGCCAGCAGTGGAAGTCGCGACTCCTCATTTGAGTATCCTTTACCAAATGGAACTTTGCCTTCATGTGTCTCAAAGTAAGTGGAAAAAGACCTTCTGTTTTTAAAGCCATCAGACAAACCATATGTAATGGTGTAGAAATCCATCTACTAGGTTCTGGAGCACCAAATTGGCAGCCTATCAGCCTTCTATTGTAAACGCACTGCAGGTGTTACTAAAAGGTTAGAAACTGGAGCCCAATTTTAAGCCACGTACACACGATTGGATTGTGTGTGATAACAGGCTGTTGGCGGAAAGTCCGACCGTTTGTACGCTCCTTCGGACAATTGTCTGATTTTCCGCGGACAAATGTTGGATAGCAGGTTTTTAAAAATTTTTTGCAGACAAATGTCTGTTGGATTTTCTGAGCGTGTGTACAAAAGTCCAAAGTACAAACACGCATGCTCTGAAGCAAGGACGAGCCAGAAGCTGTTGGTCTTATAAACTAGCGTTCGTAATGGAGAATTAACATTCGTGACGTGGCAAAAATTTCGAAATTCAGCGCACATTCTCTTCTTCTTTAATGGGATAATAATGATGTTGCTTTGCTGGTGATACTGACGGAGTTATTGCAAACAAATTTTCAAAGGCTTGTCTAGTAAAATCAAGAATAATTTTTTTTTTTTTTTTTTTTTTTTTTGGGCAAGTTACCACAATATTATCCCGTAGTGTTTAAGATCAAAGATGCAACCATGTTGGTGTCCCTTGTCAATTTTACATTGTGTGTTGTGTGTTTTTTTTTTTTTTTTTTTTTTTTTTTTTTTTATGTAACTGCCTACTCCCAAAATGTCATTGAAGTAAAATACATAGTCAAGTATTCTTCACAATTTTTTTCAGACATGCTATCTGCCAATAGAACTTAACCAAAAAGTGCATTCTTTGCACCCAAAAATATAGAAAATGTAACCAATCATTATTATTCAACCAAAAAATAAAAAAGCCTCATGCATGTCCTGCTTCTTAATATAGGGGGTCATCAATGCCAAAAGTTGATGAAAGCAGGGGTCCGTCATCCAGAGATAATTCTGAAAATTGTCTGGATTATTCTCTTGGAGCTCCCGCAACAAAGGCATATGACATAATTGGTCACGATTAACGCAACAACCCTCACCCCCCCCCCCCCCCCCCCTTCAGGCTAAAGTCTGAGGCCTTGTCTGCGGAAAATCCGATTGTGTACAAGGCTTTAGAATCTGATCTGTAAAGGAGAGGTTCACCTCTTGTAACATATTACACCCGTATTCAGGGTGTAACATGAGATAGAGATAGATAGATATAGATATAGATATAGATATATATATTGGCGTATAACACTCACTTTTTCACCATGAAAATCGGGTGCAAATAGCGTGTGCGTGTTATACGCCAGTACTTCAATTTCAGATGCCTCGGAGGCAACGGGGCGGGACGAGTGCTGTCAGATTACATACAGTGAGAATCTCCTGTTTACTTAGCGGCCTCTGTAATAGGAAGTCAATAGATGGCAATGGCGAGGCTGCTGCATTGATGGCAATGGTGAGGCTGCATTGATGTGGACTAATAGGGCTGCATTGATGGCACTTGTGAGGCTGCAGGTGGGCATTAATCAGGCTGCGTTGATGGCAATGGTGAGGCTGCAGATGGGCACTGACCCTTATTTTGCTTCAAAGTTCCTTATTTAAAATTTAAGTTTTTTTCCTGAAACTTCCCTCTTAAAATGAATGTGTGTGTTATATGCCTGTGCGTGTTATATGCCGATAA
This sequence comes from Aquarana catesbeiana, assembly GCF_042186555.1. Lineage (NCBI taxonomy): Eukaryota > Metazoa > Chordata > Amphibia > Anura > Ranidae > Aquarana > Aquarana catesbeiana. Next base: position 659,355,172 of record NC_133325.1, on the reverse strand, counting down.
ATACGGGGTGTATGTGTGTGTATATATATATATATATATATATATATATATATATATATATATATATATATATATATATATATATATATATATATATATATATATATATATATATATATATATATATATATTCTATATCTCTTAATTTTAACTGCAAATAGTGTTTCTGAAGATGAACTTGTCCTTTGCTAGTGAATTGCTTCACAGTAGAATGCTCAAGGTTTTGTTGAAACAGTCTAGGTACAGGTGCACTTTAAGGTGTTACTTCCTTTCAATGCCCTCAAACCAAATTGATCAGGTTTCTGATGGGTTAATTATAGCTGATAGCATTTGTTTGTTTTTTATTCTGCTACAATGGCTTTGAATTAAATGGCTATTTGCCTTGCATAACTTTTTTTTTTTTTTGGTTTTTGTAATTCTGAAAATTGCTTTGTACTCATGAGCCACAAGGTGTGCTTTATGTTGGTGGTTTGTACTGCCTTGATGCTGGGCAGAAGGATGTATCAAGTCAAATATCCAACTCCAAATGCATGGTTTAAAATCTGACATTGTGGCATTTAAGTATCTGATAACATATAACTGGATTTTTTTTTTTTTTTTTTTGTGCTCTCATCAGGCCCGACAGCTTAAAAAGAGGACTCAATTCACACATTCTGGAAGACACTGTCAACAAAAGGTCCCGTACCTCCTCGATCAGTTCATTGAATAGTTCTGCAATTAATGGAATTGCAATGTCTTCTCACAATGCAATCAGCAGCTCCTACAGTTCTAGCAAAGTCATCCTGCAGGTATTGAAGCTTCTGTGACACTTATACTAGGTTGATGTTATAAGTTGGAATTGGAAAAGGGTTTTCTAACCTGTGTGATGAACCTCTTCAATATTTAAAAAAAAAAAAAAAAAAAAAAAAGTTTGTTGTGAACGGTCAATGAATATGTATGGACACTAAGTGTTCGTTAACCAGAAACCTTGGGGCACTACTAGGACTTGATCACCTAGGTGGGACATTGCCTTCTAATCGGCTTTGACTGTTTGAGACACCTCAGCACTGATGTAGAATTGCACCAATTTCTCCAAATGTTTACTAAGGAACACATCAGACCTCTGGGGTGAAACCCTTGCCCCTCGGAGGGTGCATGGCAGTAAAGTAGAAGGGCATCACAATAAGCATAAAAGCACTCTGCTTGTGTATTCAGAGGCTTCATGTTGAAAAATCTGATTGCTAAAGATCTGCCTATGCATAGCCAGTTTTTAGGAAACTTTGGGTAAACTACACAATTTTTAAATATAAATGTCATTTTTCTTTGACTTGTAGAAAAGAAAGCGAACACAAAATGTATCTGCAGTTTCAAGTTCACCCTCATCCAGGAGCCAGACGCCAGACCTTTCAGCCAAAAAAGCAAGGTAATGTCCTTAAGAGCAGTTTTTCCAGTTAGCAGTTTGTAGACATGAAAATAACATGTGAGCACTGTGCAATTGAGTACATAAACCAATTTAATCTTCCCGTGCTGCTACTTTCAATAAAGTCAAACAAAAAGTGAAATCTAATACAATCCAAAAAACATGCACATTTCACAGTAGCGCATTAATGTGTGCAAATCATGAGAAATCGCAACCAAAATACATGAAAGATGACCATAAAAAAAAATGCACACATGGGAGCTGTTATCGCCCAGGGAGAGGAGAGCCGATAAGAACATCGCTGTAACAGCTTTCATTTTGCTTTGCCCAGTGCTCGCAGTCACGCCTTCTGGCCCATCTCCTTTGATAGACAACACTGGTCTAATTCTAGGACGTGTGACATCTATCATAGGAGCCGGGCCAAGAGGCGTGAGTGCCGGAACACTGGACAACTCAACTGCTGTTACAGCGACGTTCCCCACTCTGTGGTGATCCGGCCGGCTCCCCTCTTCCCCCTCCCCTGGTGGGCACTAAGAAAGTTGTTAATTTTTCTAACTTAATTCTGCGTAAAACATTTAAGTGTAATTAGGAGTGGGGCAGGGTTTGGGTGGGGCAACTGGTGGCGAGTAAGGCCTGGCTAGTAGCTCAGGACTTGAAATTTTGAGCCATAAAAAAAATTCAAGCCCGTGTGATGAACAGGTATAATTAGCCAAAACAAAACACCATAATCCTCTAGTGCACTGTGTTGGTTCCACTCCCTTAGAAATCTCCCCAGATAATGTTGCCATTCACTCATGTCTGGCCAATCGTTTTTTGATGTTTTATCCAAGGGCCGTTGGATACCTCCAAACTGCAACCTTAACAGGGAATTCCAGTCAAAATGAATTTTTTTTTTCCTATTAATAGTATGTTAAATAACTTATCTTTGATCTTATTAATTTTTCTGCCTAGCTGATTGTCTAGCTTAGAAAGTCTTATCTAAGCTGGACAATAGGCTTTTTCCTGCTCTTCACGGACAACACATTATTTTTTTTTTTTTTATTTTTTTTTAATATCTAAATTTGCTAAGCTGTCTTTCACTTCCTGAAAAGGTTGTCTGTCTTAGACAGGCATGCCTAGTCCTGCCTAGGGCTGGGAGATTTTCTTTAAAAAAAAATCTTCGATTCTCTTAAAACTCGATTCACGATTCGAATCGAGGTTTTTTCTTTTTGTTTTTTTGAAACCGCGCCCGTCCTGAGGCGCTGTGGGCATGAGCTTTTAGGCGAGCCCGATGCCGCGGCCTCGCCTAAAGACTCATGTCCGCAGCGCCTCTGGACCGGCGCGGTGAAAAAAATAAAACATTTTGAATCGATTTGACCTCTCAACTCGATTCAAATCTATTTTTTTTTCCCAGCCCTAGTCCTGCCCAGCCCCACCCCCATCCCTCCTATCCTTCACAGAACATGATCTCTGGTCTTCATAGCCTTGTTTTGGCCAGCAGCTGAGAGAGAGGTTAAAACCACTTTTAAGGTGTTTTTACACTATTGGAGGCTCTGTCTCGAGTTTTATCCTTGCATGTAGAGATTGATACAATCTGGTTGCAGTTTGGAGGTGTCTAACAACTCTTGAATAAAATAACATCAAAAAGAGATTGGCCAGACAAGATCGTGAATGGCAACGTTATCTGGTGAGCTTTATTACTAGGCTCTGTTCCCATCTAGGCGTTTTTCTGTTCTAAGCCTCAGTTTTAAAAATGCCCATGAAGACAAATCCTATTCATTTCAATGGCCCTTGTTCACATCTGAGCGTTCTGTCGTCTAAAGAAAAAACGCTTGTCGTACAAGGTGTGTTTTTTGTTTTGTTTGTTTTTGCAGATTGCAGGTGTTTTAATTCTTTTACATTGGTGACCTTTTGAATGTCAAAAAGCCTGTAAAATAGCAATGCCTAGATGTGAACAGCGCCTAGGAGTGAAATGGCACAGATCACTTTGGAGGATTATGGTGTTTTGGCTAATTGCACCTGTTTATTACATGGTCTTGGATTTTTTTTTTTTTTTTTTACGGACACTACTTTCGTGTTGTAAGAATATTTTGGTTGTGTGTGGTGTTTTTTTTTTTTTTTTTTTTTTTTTTTCACATGATTTGCACACATTAATGTGCTACTGTGAAATGTGCATGTTTTTAGATTTCACTATTTTTGTTTAGTTTGTAGACATGACTTGATGTTACAGTGGGCTAGACATAAAAAGCAGTGTCTATACCCCTGGTGCCTAACATGTGGCCTGAGGGCTGTATGCAGCCCCTTGGTATGTGTGGACCTCAGCTGTTTGTAGTAGGCACATTGATTAGGGAAATGGCATTGATTTCTACTAGCCTCATGTAACATGCCAGTTTCATATTGGCCTCTGCCAAAAATGTAGCAGGTCTACATGTTCTGACCCTCTATTAGGTCTGCTGTTTCTGATAGGCCTCTCAAGCATTACATATATTGAACATTGTGTCATCCTTTGATGTCAGGAGCTAAATTTGAGCCCCCTTTAGCTCATAAGTTGACAAACCCTGGTCTATACCATAAATATATATTTTGAAAAGGGTCTTGGCATGCACAACTTGTCTGATTTTTATTTCACAGCCTTCTCTTGAAGTTTTAATGTAAACCTTCCTTAGAGAAGGGGGGTGGTTACAGATAAAATGCCTTTTATAGAAGAGTAGGGCCACATCTTTCTATGTCTGAATGGCAAGTCGTCTAGCATTCTTTATCTGCTTTGTATAGAAATTTTAGATTCTTTCAATCAATGAACATAGTGACAAAGTTCTGAAATTTTGCTAAATGATGACTTTGGGGATTGCTCTCCTTTTTGTTCATGTAATGGGCTAAATGTATATTTGGCATAATCCTGAGTTGTATACACCATGCTTTTATGTTGGATACAACTATGGACATTGCTTTTTCACCCAGCCAAATTTAATGACTAATAAACTTGTCTCACAGAGAAGAATCGCATGAAAATAGTCCATTGTCTGCTGTGCAACAAAACAAAGACCAGACTGGAAGATGTAAGTCAAGTGGACATTGCTGTAGTAAATGTTCAATTATGTTTATCCCCATCCAATTTGGGCCTGAGTGTAAAAGACTAATCTCTTTATTTGGACCCTCTTTGCAGTTGGTGACACTCCTCCTTCCAACTCTTCTGTAAACTCCAGTGAAAATGGGAGTGGTGGAGCCCGAAGGAAAAAAGTGTTGCTGGTCTACTCCGGACGTAGTGATCAGTACCCACTGGTAAATATAAATATTTTAAAGGGTTTGTTAACCCACATTTGAAAATCACTGCCAGCCCCTCTTAGAGTCTGGTGTAGCACACTATTTAATTTTTTTTTTTTTTTTTTTTTTTTTTATAAAAAAAGAGCGTTGTAAATGCCTATTTAGGATGATGGGTCACATGACTTGCGCCCGCTGTATACATCTGATATATGGCTTCTGCAGGAAGGGCTGAGATCTCACTCTGTCAGCCAGGGAGATCACATGGCTGCTCAGCCCCTCCTGCAGTAGCCCTGGAAACTGGCCAGGAGTCATGTGACCGGCCTCAAGATCGCGCTAAAACTGTTTTTACAATGCTTGTTTTTATAAAATGCTGTGCTATGCCTAACTATTAAAGGGGCTGGCAGTGACATACGGAGCTGACAGGCAGGAAGGAGTAGAGGATGATTGAGGGACGTACACTGACCAGCAGCCCTGATTTTTGTGATCAGCGCAGACAGGGACACAGGAAGTGGCGGGTTCAGCCAGGTTTTTTTTTTTTTTTTTTTTGTTTGTTTAGAGAGGCAGATTACACAGCACAAGCACTGTGCAGTTTAATCTGCTTTAAGGGACATGTGTGGGTTTGTTTTTTGTTTTTTTTACAAACTGGCATGGTTTTCAAAAGAGCTCTTTGTAATAAACGAAAGTAAAGTACTGTATTTTCGTATAACACTCACTTTTTCACCATGAAAATTGGGTGCAAATAGCGTGTGCGTGTTATACGCCAATACTTCAATTTTAGCTGCTTCGGAGGGGACAGGGAAGGGGGTGGGACGAGCGCCGTCAGATTACATACAGTGAGAATCTCCTGTTTACTTGGTGGCCTCTGTAATAGGAAGTCCTGTCTCCTGGGCCGCCATTGGACCACTGTTCTGTCTAACATAGGAGATTCTCACTGTATGTAATCTGTTGGCGCTCGTCCTGCCCCCTTCCCTGTTCCTTCTAGGCTGCAGATGGGTATCGATCAGGCTGCACTGATGGCAATGGTGAGGCTGCTGCATTGATGTGGACTGATGAGGCTGCATTGATGGCACTTGTGAGGCATTGATCAGGCTGCATTGATGGCAGTGGTGAGGCTGCAGATGGGCACTGACCCTTATTTTGCTTCAAAGTTCCTTATTAAAAATGTAAGGGTTTTTTTTTTTTTTTTTCCCCTGAAACTTCCCTCTTAAAATGAATGTGCGTGTTATATGCCGATAAATACGGTAATCTGTACAAATTAAAGATCAAGCTTTGCATGGATAGATTATTTATCACAATGGTGACGTCTTAAAATGTGCAACAATTGCTAATATTGTGAAGGGAATGTCAGGCTTTCTAGCATGCGTGTCTGATGCTCATGTAGTGAAAGACAAGGTTGTAGTAGTGTGTGTGTATCTATCTACAGTGATCTGTTGCAGAACAGATGCAGCTTTGTCTGGTCTTGTTGCAGCACTCCCCCTTTAATGGAATGTGGACGAATTGTGTTAATCTGCACTTATTGCACCCTCTGTAGCGTGATCTCAAGCCCTGGAGATGTGGTTTTTGTTTTTTTGTTTTTTTTTTTTTTTTTTTTTTTTTTTTTTTTTAGCACTAATGCCCACCAGAGCTGTTGCCAGTCTGGGTGCTGCATGTTGTGCTCCAGACTTGAATTTAGTATAGAGCACAATGGGCTTTGCACTGAGCAATTAGACTGCCTAGCCAGCATGGCCTTAAAGTGTGCACTAATTCTATGGCCTTTCTCATAGCCTCCTCCACCTCTGGTTGGATACAGTGTCACATCAAAAGACTTTGACTCTGAAAAGAAGGCTTCTCTACAAAGGTTGAACAAGGCACTAGAAGATGCATCTGGTAAGAACTTGGTTATGATTCATAAAGTTGCACGTGGTAAAGTTTTATTCAGATAGCTTAAACCTTTTGACAAAAGAAAAAAAAAATTAGAATATATATCTTTTTTTTTTTTTTTTTTTTTTTTTTTTTTTGTGGGCTTGAGGTGCGCCTCTTCACTGGCCTCACAATTGGATTACGATTATCATGTATTCAAGAAATTCAAGCAGTCAGGAGAAAAAAAACACTCCCTGCATGCGGCAAAGTCTTAACACAGCAGACAACAACTTCAAGGAGCTCCAGGCTCCCCACAAATACTAGAGGAGATGGTCAGAATATATAGATTAAAAAAAAAAAATTAAGAAAAATACTGTTTAGTATTGCTAACAGTCATTGAGTCTTTTGGCAGCAACTTGGATAGTAAACAGGTCAACATCAGTGCAAAAAAAAGACCTTCCAATCAGCGAGACATGTACTGCTTGCAGATCAGTGGATGTTTGCACAGGGGAGGGATGATAGGGAAATCTCAGGAAGAAATTGGTGTGCACTGTGCAGCGCTCAATGGTTTAAGACCAGAATGAAGTCAATCCATCAGTGGCAGTAATAAAAAAAACAAAGTTTATTTTGATAAAAAATGGACTGGATTAGATGACCAGTACATGTTTTAGATGGGGGTGGGGGGTGGGGGAACAGAACAGGAAAAAAAAGAGCCTACGGTATCACAGGAGGGTTTTTTTTTTTTTTTTGCCCCCAATGTGTTAGGCACACAGTACACACATATCAAACATGACAGGCTGATCTCTCACCTCCGGAGCACTCCTACCATCTCCTCTCCTCGCAGCTCATTTCCTGAAGCCGACTTTGCCTCATCCCATGGATGTGATGACGGCTACAGTGATCTGTCTCACAGCTCTGTGCGGCTCTGCGCCCACCCATCGGAGAGATGACCAGTGTCACTGTCCACAGGTACAAATCCCGAGGAGGGGAGAGCGTGGGTGGGGGCAGCATGCTGAGGCTACATCCAATGATGGCACAGCCAGCCGATCGGTGGCTTGTCATCACCAGCAAAGACACTGCTGGGGGGGAGGAGCCGGAATGAGGTCATGCATAATCGATTACGCTGGATACTGAATCGGGAAGGACAGAATCGTGATGCACCGGTCATTTTCAACACCCCTAGTGTGGGCTACTCTTGCTTGTCTGAAAATACCAGTTGATTGGCTGATATGCTGATCGATCTTTTCCGTTTCTTAGTTGCAGGTCACGTCAGTTGCTGCTTACTTATTGTAGTTGCCTGGCCGCCCTGTTGATGCAATAGTTTTCAATGTTTTGGCATAAATGTACAGGGAGGGGGTTTGTGCTTTTACTGGCTGTATAATTTCTCTGGATCGTGGATTACAATGCCATGCAAGGCTAAGAAACTTGCTTTTTAGGAGGTCAGCAATTTTGACTGTAATGGAGGGGTTAAAGCCAGACTAAACTACTGTTTTGCCTTGTTTTTATGCAGGGTTAGTTTAAGACCTTTATATTGTAATATGCACTGATCACCATAACCTTAAGACCACTAATGGGTAAATTGAATAACATTGATTCTTATAATGGCATCTAAATTGGGTGGGATATAATGGGCAGTAAGTGAACATGACATTGAAGTTGTGTGTGGAAAGCAGAAAAAAAATGGGGCAGAGTAATGATTTGAGCAACTCTGGCAAGAGTTATATGTAATAACTAAATGACTGGGTTAGAGTGGCTCTTGTGCCATGTTCCCAGTCTGAATTGGTCAGGTCTTATCAATTGTTCCAAGAAAGGACAGCAACAGGGTCATGGGTGGCCAAGGCTCATTGATGCACATGAGTGAAGGCTGACCCGGGTAGTCTTATCCAATGGAAGACCTGTTGTAGATCCAGATTGCTGAAAAAGTTAATGCTTGTTCTGATAGGTGTTAGAACACCCAGGGGTTGATTTATTAAAACTGGAGAGTGCAGAATCTTGTGCAGCTCTGCATAGAAACCTTCAGCTTCCAGGTTTTATTGTCAAAGCTTAATCAAACAAGCTGATTGGCTGACATGCGCATCTGTGTCAGGTTTTGCACTCTCCAGTTTTAGTAAATCAACCCCCCTAGTTAGCCGCAGACTGGTTAGGATGCTCATGCTGAACTGTTTCCAAAGCCAAAAACAACTGCAATGGGCATGTAAGTGTCAGAACTGGACCATGTACAAGCAGGAAAGGGAATTGGAATGTGGTGCTAGAAATTAATCGATACCAATACCATTACTAAATAAATTCTAAACGATGGTAAATAGTTCATTATTAAAAATTCATACTGTCCTCCAAAAAATAAGGTAAAAATACATAGGCATTCATCTGAAGTAGTGGCCAACTGAGTTAGCTCTTAAGCCAGGAAAGAGCTGTACACCAACTGCAGCTTCCACATTAAAGAATCTTGGGATAAAGCCCACCTTCAAAACAGTTAAACCTATACAAAGCACAGGGAGATGTCAGTGAAGATTTTTTTTTTTTTTTTTTTTTTTTTTTTTTCCAAATAACGTTTTTATTTCGTATTTGCAGTACATTATGCAATAATAAATGGTACATGTAAAAGTAGTACATAAATGCAAGTTGTAATATATAATGCTGGTATTATACAGCTATACTCCAATATTAAAACATTGTGAAATGCCAACAGCGTTCCATTTGTCTTTTAGTATATCTAGTGGCAAGTTTATAACTTTAGTGCTGTTGCAAAACTATAACTTAAAGTGGAGTTCCACCCAGTTTTACAACTCTTCAGCATCCCTCGCTAAACTGTGCACTGTAAACGAATTGGATATTTTTAAATTTTTTTTTCTCAGCACCTACTGTATATCTGCTGTATTTATTTTTCACTTCCTCCTCCCTGGCCGTGGCTCATCGCATCATTTCCTGTTTGCAATGCCTTCTGGGAAGGGGCGGCAACTTCCTCTGACACTGCAGTTGCTATGGAAACCTGACCTGAAACCTATTACACTGCTTGTGCTGCACTGAGCATGTGCGAGATCTGCAAGGATGAGATCCAGGAAGAAATGCAGTCTGGCTTCAGATGCCAAGACTTAAGATGGCCACGGCCTGCTGGAAGTTTATAAAATAACAAACTACTGCTATAAACTAACAAAACAAACCTTAGTTTACAGACTAACTTTACTAGAATACATTAAGCTTGTGTATTATAGGGGTTTTTTTATTCAAAAAGTATAATTTCGGCCGGAACACCACTTTAATTATCTGTAACTGACTATTTTTTATTGATTAAATATCCACTTACACATAACATTAACATGTTCAGCCTCAGTAAGGTAATCTCATGCCATTTTCATAGAATGTGCAGCAGTATAAAGGCAGATCCAGGAGAAGCACAGCTGTGCAGCCTCGAAATAAAGCCAATGATTAGCTGGCAGCACAGGTATACTCTGTTCTGGAAGATCTTCTACACCTACAGTGTGGACAGAAAGCCCACAAGTGGCCAGGGAAGGATACAAACAACATGTTTGCTTGGTTTTTCTGTCCCTCTTGTCAAGTCTGAAGAAAGGTGTTACTGGAAGATATTTAAGCCTTAAGAAGCAGGATGGCTGGAATTGAAGCAAAAATGTAAAGTATAAAAACTTAAAACGACAGAAGCAATTCAATAAAATAAGAAGATCATTTTTAATTTTTAAATGCTCAGTTTTAGTCTGTGCCTTTTTGCGTTACCTTGTGCATCTTTTATTTTTATTTATTTTTTTTACTGTTTTATCTTTGAAACATTGTAAAATTTCATTCATAACTTTAGTCTCGGTACTCCCTCTGTCCCTCTGCTGGTCAAATTGAGTCTCCCGAGAAGCCAAATCTGTGTTTTGGTTTATACAGAGGTGGAGAGCCAAAGAATGCCTTTCTGTTTTGAGGGCCAGTTCACACCACATGCAGTCCAGTGCGTGGTTTGTTTGTTTTTTTTTCTCTGCATCAAAATGCATAGCAAGTTAGGTTATAAGGTTTAAAATAACATAGTTCACACCAGTGTTTGCAGTTCCAGGAAAAAGTAGAACATGCTGCATTTTTACTGTACTGGAACACTGTAAAAAGCTTCAAAGTTGCGCCTGCTCGTGGAATGGTGACAAACTTTTACCCTTAAAAAAATCTCCATAGGCGTTGTTTAAAAAAATTCTACAGGTTGCATGTTTTTGATTTAGAGGAGGTCTAGTGTTAGAATTATTGCTCTCACTTTAACAATCGCGGGATACCTCACATATGTGGTTTGAACAGTTCTCGTATGCGGGCTCTACTCACGTATGCATTTGCTTAAGCACGCGAGCTCGGCGGGATGGGGCGCGTTTCAATTTTTTTTTTTTTTTTTTTTTAAAGTCACTTTTATTCCTATTACAAGGAATGTAAACATCCCTTCTAATAGGAAAAAAAAGTGACAGGACCTCTTAAATATGAGAGCTGGAGTCAAAGACCTCAGATCTATATGCATTTTTTTTTTAAGAGCTATGGGTGGAAGTGACGACGTTTTGATGTCGCTTCTGCCCTGCAATGATGTGGAGAGGGGTAAGGACCATCTTCTCCTGCTCACTCGTCTCCATACCAAACAGGGGACAGGACATGATCGCTGCTGCTGGCGGCTCTGGTAAGCGATGGGGGCAGCAGTGACGCAACAAGGTGAGGGATGTGGCGGCAGCAGGTGAGTGGATGCCCACTAACAGGTGCTGCCATGATGGATCTGAACTGGCAGGTGCCCTTTAAATATAAGAACTTATTCTTGCTGGGAATTTAGAATCTTTAATATTTGCAAACAAAGTTAAGGTTTCCTGTTTAGAATAAGCTAGCAGGTTAGTAAAACTGCGATATCAGAACAGATTCAATCATACAGTTTGTAGTGTACATAGATTTACAAAACAATGAGATAAAGGAATATTCCTGAACTTTGTTTCATCTCATGGTCACTGTGAAATTGTGTGAAATGCATCAATGCAGTGCATGTTCTCGGCTTCCAGAGCTTGGATTCATTGAATGAAGTTATACAGCCTCATGCTACATAACTAAGCTCCATTTCATGCTGAATAAACTAAATTGTATCTTAATTAGAACACTACTTTTTTTTTTTAGATAGATTTTTACTCCAAAAGCATTTATTAAAATTTGATATAACCGATTTTTTTTTTTTTTTTTTTATTTTGTTTCTCCCACCTGCTTCTATATACTGCTGCACATTTCATGAATGGTGAGGACTGTGATTACCTTACTGAGGCTGGACATTCCAATCTTATTTAGAAGTGGATATTTTGTCAAAATGTTCTTTGATGCTGACACCTCCCTGTGCTCTTAGCTGTTTTGACAACTGTACCACAGAGCAGTGGAAGAGGGTGGCCTGGTCTGACTACCTCCCAGAACAGTTTTTTGTGGAACACAACAAGTTTGAGGTATTGATTTGGCCTCAATTCTCCAGATCTCAATCCAGTCGAGTATCTGTGGGACATGCTGGAAAAATAAGTCAATACATGAAGGCGCCACATCACAATTTACTGGACTTGAAAGCTCTACTACTACTGATGGCTTGCTGCCAGATACCACAGCATACCTTCAGAGGTCTAGTAAAGCCCATACCTCAACCGATTATGGTGGGTGGTCATAATGTTGTTGCTGATCGGTATACAGGCGTGTGATCAGAACTGGTTTACTTGGATTACTTGTTAGTGGTATTTGTTTACGTAAAGCAGCCATTCAGAATTCACCAGTCCAGTCATGGAGCCCTTTTGGCCTTAGGTGCTGCCTATAGTCCCACTTAAAATCTGACAACAATGGGGAAGATATAACTGGCTGAAGTAGTGCAATTCCCAAATTCTTAAGCATTAATACAGATGTTTGGTATGTATAAAGTTCATAGCACATTTGTAAACATTCCAGCAGCTTATTGACATTGCATGATTACTACAAAACTCAAGTCCTATTAGGCTCCATTTACAAGGGCACAGAGGGCTGTACAGCATGAATGTGGCCCTGATGTGCCCTGGATTGACAGGTGTTTGTGTACAGTTGCCTGTACAAATCAAAAACATGTGCCCACCGCAAGGTTGAATGAATGGTCCTGGATGCAAACTGTCCTCATTCAGGGCCACTCATCCATCCCTTTGCGCATGCAAACACTCAGTGGTGCAATGACAAACATACAGCTGCAGCCTGTCCTTGATTTGTACAGAGTTGTACATAAGCACCTGTCACTCATGGCTGAATAAAACGCAGGCCTCTTCACATTGCACAAACTGTGCTCATGTGAATTAGGGCTAGTTAATGTGCATTTTTAAAGCGGCCCATTCACACTGTGTCCTTGGGGTGCCTTGGGCTGCAAATGATTTGCATAGATTTTGACAAAAGTTCTCCAATACTTGGACAAAACAGATTCAAACAAGGGAATCCTTTTACAGTTGAGATTAAAGAGGAGTTCCCATTTAAAAAAAGTCAGCAGCTACAAATACTGCAGCTTCCGACTTAATAATCGGACACTTACCTGTCCCAGGGTCCAGCGATGCGGGGGACAGAAGCTCCACTTCTCTCCCCCTCCATTTGGCGGCACCGGCATTGCAGCCGGGCACCCACTGCGCATGCGCGAGCGGCGCCGTGATTGGCCGCTCAGTCATCTGGGACCTGTAATGTGTCCCAGATTGACAAGAGGGAGGGGCCAGAGCTGAGCCCTTCCTGCGCTGAGGGGAAGTGATGTCACCAGATCAGGCACTGAAGGAGGCAGACTACGAGGGACCCCCTAGCAACAGCCATTTAGAGGTGAGTAAAAAAAAATTTTCCAGATTTTTTTTTTTTTTTTTTTTTTTTTTTTTGTGGAACACCACTTTAAATCTGCTGTGTAAGTAATCAGTTTATTAGTAACGCTAGGGTTGATCTACTATAGGAATAGGTTGCTTACTTGACAGTGAATGAGGTGAAGCTGTTTCTATTTGAACAAAGACAGGAGAGCAGCGCCATCTAAGTGCAGCATTATTAAGACCTTTTTATTCCATAAAACAATTGGTAACTCACAAAATGTATGAAATGTTGGCGCATGTGGGATTAATAATGTGGTTCATCCGCTTGTGGGAAAGACCATCTGCTCAGTGTTTAAGAGGCAGCGTTTGGAGCATGCGCTCCTCCCCACTCTCTCTCTCCAACGGGAAGTGACGTACATCACTGTCTGAGCTGTCCTGAGTGTGTGGAAAAGCTGGGCACCACCGGTGTCCCTGGACCCATCGACTGCCTCTTCACCAGTGAGATTGTCTTTCCCACAAGCGGATGAACCACATAATTAATCCCACATGCTCTGACATCTCATACATCTTGTGAGTTACCAATTGTCTTTTATGAAATAAAATGTCTTAATAATGCTGCACTTAGATGGAGCTGCTTTCCTTCTGTCTTTGCCTTCCACAGAGCTGACAGCCATCCACAGTCAGCTTATCTAAGAACACTTCAACTGTCCTTGTGCCACAAATGTACCCCTCCACATGTACTCGATGTGAAAGTTCTGATTACCTACTCTTTATTCAGCTGATCAAACGCACATGGTCGAAATGTACTTTCTCTTGTTTCAATTTGAACATCTAGTCTTTTACTGGCAATTTTTTTTATTTTTTTTTCATATAATTTCTTAAGCATGATCAGGTATTCAAAGAACACTGATTCGCGTAATTTACATACACTTTGCAAAGTAACTATTTGCTTTCCTAAGTGAGCTAATCTAATACTTTAGTAAATCATCCTAATTTCTTTAAATGCGCTCTTTAAATTTTATTAAAAGCCTAATTTTATTTCTCTTCAGGGTCAATTGCACTCAGCTCTGTACCCTCAACAGTTTTACTCAGCTCTGCATCCTCCACAACAGCAACTACTACTTTAACATCTTCTCTGTTCAGCCTGCCTACTACAACAGCAGCTGCAGCACTGACTTTACCAACCTCCTCTGCTAGCAGTAACCCTCTTCTTCTCAGCCTAGCTAAAATGCAGAATGAGGAGAAACTAGGTAAGTTAGCAGTATGTCCAAATTTTGTTGGAAGACCTCACTGTAGACCAGTCTTTTCATTGCTTAGGTAGACAAGATTTGTTGTGCTATAAATTGAAAGGACTTAAATGTACATCATTTAAAAAGAAAAATTACTACGATTTAAAGCATATAATGCATAGTTTGTACCATGAAGATTTACCCAAATCTCTTGTCTTTCAGCACCAGCACAGACTGTGAATATAAGCGCTTCAAATGAAAAAATACCAACGTCGACTTCTACTGCGCCTGCGGTCAGTGTCGGCAATCCTCTCACAGCACCTTCCCTTTCTGCTCCAGCGGTTACAGAAAGTTCTAACTGTGTACCACTCCCTCAATCTAATGCTGCACAGCCCAAATTGGAGCCCCCAAAATCTACTGTGCTCCAGCTTCTTGCTAAACCATTGGAAAGCAATTCGCAGACTGGATTTAAGCCAGTTTTCCCAACAAGTGTGACAACGCCCCTTGCTGTTTCCTCCACTGGGCCATCTACAACTTCAAATTCTGTTTCTTCAGCAAATACATTCAAACCAATATTTGGCGATCAGAATACTCAGCCAGCCTCGACTTCAAGCACATTCAAACCAATATTTGGAGATTCTACAGCTCAGCCACCCGCTTCTTCATCTTTTGCATTCCAGATGAATTCGACATCCTCTGCTGCCAGCTCTCTGTTCTCTGCATTTGGTGCCAAAAGCACCAATACAACGGTTAGTACAGAGAGTGCCACTAGGCCTTCTCTGGCTCCCCCCACCTCCAACAGCAGCAGCACTACTAACACCTTTACTGCATCTTTGTTCTCAGCTGCAACTTCTGCTAGTGGATCAAACCCTGCTCCAGTAAACTCTTTTCCTGCAAGTAATGCACCTTCAGATTCCCAAGCCAAACAATTTGTTTTTGGGCAGACGCCTACCTCGCAAGCTACTTCTGGCTTAAACATGTTTAGCAGTACCCAGTCTGCACCCACAACAGCGCCTCAGCCCCAACAGCCATCTTTGTTTGGATCGAACACCTCTGCATTTACAGCTACAATTAGTTCAAACGCTCCTGCATTCCCGACTAACTCTGGCACATCTGCATTTAACAGCACATCAGGGAGTGGTGTTCAAGCAGAAAACCCTGCACAAAATTCTTCTGTTAATTTTGGGTCATCTGGAACTCAACCTACCTTTGGAACAACGGGCACCCAGCCAGCTTTTGGAAGCACCTCCCAGCCAACATTTGGTGCCAACTCTCAACCAGCATTTGGTGGAAATACTACTTTCGCATTTGGAAATTCTACACCTGCTGCCGCCAAAGTAACATTTGGCAATATGAACAGTACCCAGACCAACAGCACCCCAGCTACAAACATTTTTGGGACAAAACCTTTTACTTTTGGGGAAAACTCTAACTCTGTTTCAACCTTTGGTACACCAAATGCTACGCCTGCTCCGGCATTTGGGAACTCTTTGGCTCAGAATAACAGTGCTATCACAAATCCAAGCGCACCCTTGAACTTTGGGACGCCAGCACCAACCGAAAACAAGCTTGCTTTTGGTGAGTGGCCTTACTGTGTTTATCTAAACCCCCTCTGAGTTATGTGGTTAAAAGCTAAGTTCACCATTTTTTAATGAAAGCTTTTCTTGCCTGCAAAAAGTGTATACATGCATGAAGGGAGTAACTGAGTCAAACATTTACCAGTGATCTGTTACCACTAATACGGTGTGTAAACCTTATACATCAGTCTCACTGTGTATATGCCTTACACATCAGCCTTACTATAAAGTGCCAAATTTGTGCAAAATATCACTCCTTAGAACATCAATAATATTTCAAAACCACTGTAAAGTGCAATGTGACGATTAAGGTGCCAAGTATCAACATAAGCATATATTTCCAAAGTCCACTTCCATTTTTCATGTATGTGCTTTGTGCACACCAAAAGTGACAGGAACACTCCAGTGCACTCACAATACCTACCCCCGAGGAAGGTATTGTGAGTGCACTGAGTGTTCCTGTCACTTTTGGTTTTCACTTCCTGGATTGGCGGTGTCATCAAGCCAAAATGAGGAGCACCTAGCGGTAAACTAGCTGGAGCAAAGCCAGGACAGTGGAGTGGTTATCCCAGATGAACTAAAGGCAAATCTTTCTAGGCTCTGAGTGCCCATTTTAGAAGGTGGTGGCACTTGAATTGGTGAAAAGATTCAGCACAAAGCACGCATGAAAATTTGAGAATATATGACAAATGGAAATGGACTTTGGAAATATTATATACTTATGTTGATACTTGGCACCTTATTGTCATGTTGCACTTTACAGTGGTTTTAAAATATATTGATGTTCTAAGGAGTGATTGCACAATTTAATTTGGCACTTTATTGACACATTGCACTTTATTGACACATTGCACTTTATTGACACATTGCACTTTATTGACACATTGCACTTTATTGACACATTGCACTTTATTGACACATTGCACTTTATTGACACATTGCACTTTATTGACACATTGCACTTTATTGACACATTGCACTTTATTGACACATTGCACTTTATTGACACATTGCACTTTATTGACACATTGCACTTTATTGACACATTGCACTTTATAGTAGGCTGGTGTATAAGGCATATACACCATGAGGTTGATGTATAGGGTTTGCACACCGTATTAGTGGTAACATACCATTGGTAAATGTTTAAATAAGCGCCGTTACTCCATTCTTTCAAATACAACTTTTCCTAAGCCTATGGTATAGGACAAAATAACTGCGGCAGATGACAGATCAAGTCATAACTTATTAAGATATATATATATATTTCACATACATGCGCTAAAAAAGTCCAAACATATAATCCCTTGGGCAAAGCAGCGCTTGTTTAAAATGCTGGGAATGTATCATGTTCCCAAAAGATAAAAAAACAGGAAGAAATTCTGTCAAGAGGTGTTTAAACAGCAGTTCTTGTTGGCAAACGTCAGATGTGTGAGGATTACACCTTCACCGCACCACGTGATTGCACTCACCAGATTGATACTAAAATATAGCCTTTTTGGGTATGTTATGCCCATGCGATCACTAGCAGGAACACATCTGAGGTATCCCAAAAAAACATTACTAAGGATTGGTTTATACATTCGGGTCCTATGATTCACTCCTGCTCCATCTGTAATCATTCCAATAGGCTCAAACTCGGGCTGCGCTGGACGGCGGTGTGGGCTGAGTTTGAATCTTTTTAATGTATAAAGGACCTCCGTGGGAGGGAGAAACGTGACGTAATTTCCAGTCTTTGCGTCCAAACGACGTCGCTTCTGGTGGAATGCACACGGGATGCAGCGTTTCCTGATGTTAATCCTTGTCATTCAATGCTTGAACAATGTGTTTTAGCTTGGAAGTACCTATCTTTGCGCATAAAAATTTTAGCCAAACTGTACTTCACTATCGGTCCCTCTTCTCAGTTTTTGGGTGACCGTGTCCACATGTAATTATCACGATTGGGGTAGACTTCCATTGGATCCTTATGCCTTGTGTGGCCAGCATTTTAGCCTGAAAGACCCCTGGACTGAGAAGCTAGTGGTTCATTCCTTTCGGTGAGTGGGGAGACTGGAGGCGCACCTGAAGTTTGGAGCACAACTGCACTTTAGCATCGGCGCACATTTTGCGCAATGTATATAGACGTTTTCTTTTTTTTTTTTTTTTTTTCCGTGAGCGCTGTAATTATATACATTTCAATTAGTCAAGTGAATAGCACCTTGTGTACAGCAGCTGCAATCATTGGTATTATTGTTCACACGCATCTAGCGCCTAAATGTATGTATGTTTCACAGTTTTTCAAATTTGCTCAGAAATTAAAAGGAGACGCATTCCCAGGTGCCAGGACCCAATTTCTAGTTGCACTGGCGATCTGGCGCCTGGGATTTGTCAAGCCCTTGTTTAATTTACATTGCTATTTCTGTATGTGGATGATGGCACTGTAATTATATTAAACACCCAAGTACTTTTTTTTTTTTTTCTAATCTATTTACAGCTGTCACATGACCCAGGTCTTTCCCAGCCTCTCTGTAGGGTAACGGCAGGAGGAGCTTCTAGTCTGCTGCTGGCCACATGTTCATGATTTAAAAAAAAAAACACCTTGATGGGTAGATTGCAGAACCCTGGGTGAGAAACCCTGAAAACTGATTTACTGTGTAACATGCTCCAATAGGTGAACTTGGCCTTTAAGAGAACAATATATACTTTCTGGAGAACCTGATGTAAAAGGCCCCAATGTGTTTTTGCCTGCAATATGAGGGACTGGAAAGGAGATTGGTGGTATTTTTTGTTTTTTTAATTTTAGACTGTCCATTATTTATAGTGATTAATCATTTAAATGGAAGCAATATTCACAAGTTTGTATGATTGTAGCATAGACATATCACAAGGACATTTACATGCTAAAAGTGGTTGTAAAGGCTAAAGCTTTTTCTACCTTCATGCATTTTTCTGCATTAAGGTAAAAAAAACCTTCCGAGCCCTCAGCCCCCCCCCCCCATTAATTACTTGAATCCTTGCTCAAATCAGCATTGTGCCTGAGAGCAGCAACACTGCTCTCGCCTCACAGAACACAATGCAGCAGTGGAAGCCATTGGCACCTGCTGCTGTCAATCAAGTCCTGTGTGAAGGGAGCAGGGGATCGGGCCATGCTGTGCTGTGCCTCTATCAGAATTGAGCCCACACGTGTGTCTCGATAGCAAGCGGTTTGCTATGGGGGCATACACAGAGGAATGGACTGACAGAGGACCCCAGAAGAGGAGGAGACAAAGTCTTTATTTTAAGAAAAAACATTCACACCAGCTTGAGTCCTGAAAAGATTATGCTCCCTGCCAGGGTGCACTAAAGAAGAAGGCCTTCCTGACTTTTTTCTCATTTCAGGCTCTCAGTTTGGCCAGAACTCTCCTGCTGGATCCCTTCCATTTGCAACTTCAACTCCATCCTTTGCCTCCCCTGGTACTTTTGGTAAGTTGAGTAATTCAATATTCTGAAGTGATATTGTTCTCAAAGGTTATATTTACAAATCTACTCTGACTGGGATAAAGTGAAAATGAATTAGAAAGTTGCTAGCAGTGTTTTTGGTATACTGTGCTTTGCAAAAAGTGAAGCGTGTAAGCATGTTACAGATGTTTGGATTATGGCACGAACTCCTGAGACCCCAGGGTACTTAGTTCCACTCCTGAAAACAAATTCCAAAATATAGCCTACAAAAAGTTTGCTTGCCTCTTCTGGCCTCTACCAATGTTAAGAGAAATCTTTTGCTGAGATTGACACTTAAGAGGAGTGTGAATTTTTGGCTCCTTTCTTTTCTGCAGCACTCTCTCCAAGACTTCACATACCGTACCTATTTCTTTATCGTACATCATAGGACACCGAGCCTCAAGTAATTTGTGGGTTATGGGCCTACCTTCAGTTGACACTGGTATAACCAATACAGGAAGCTGACTCCCCTATATAACCCCTCCTCCTTCCAGGAGTCCTCAGTTTTTTTTTTCGCCAGTGTCTAAGGTGTTGGTCACGAGTGAAGATGTGCTCTGAGGAGCTCCAGGGAGGGATCCATGCTGGATTTAAAAAAACCTCCACAACCGGATCCATCCTCGCCACTGAGGCCATAGGATGGTACCTGGGCCTCGCATTGAAGACGAGGTTTTGCCTGTAAGCTTCTCTTTGAGAGCTGGACCCTAGGAACCAGGACTCTTTTTTTTTTTTTTTTTTTTTTTTTTTTTTGTTTTTTCATATTACCTAAAGTTGTTCCTGAGGGGTGCTATACAGGTCCAAAGGAGCGGAACCCCTATTAAAAGGGCCCAAGTCTTTGAAGGTTTATCTACGCTGCCCACCGTGATGGATGAAAGTTGGATCTGTCTGTTAAATCAGCAGTATCCTGCAGCAAGGATAAGATAAGGGGAGAAGCCTAGGAACTGTAAAGTCCACCTATGCCTTTTTTTTCTCAAAAAAAAAATCTCTCTCTCTCTCTCTCTCTCTCTCTCTCTCTCTCTCTCTCTCTCTCTCTCTCTCTCTCTCTCTCTCTCTCTCTCTCTCTCTCTCTCTCTCTCTCTCTCTCTCTCTCTCTCTCTCTCTCTCTCTCTCTCTCTCTCTCTCTCTCTCTCTCTCTCTCTCTCTCCTGCAGCCAGAGGGGAGTTCTTAATTGAACAGATGGTGTTCCTCTTCTGAGGGATCTAAAGGGGTTACAGCAGTAGTTTATGAACATACAAAACCAGCCATTTGCAATTTTTTTGTATAAAGTCTTCCTTTAAAACTAGGAGCTTAACAAACACTGCTGATAAAAATTCCCCTCCCCTCTCCTCCTGGAGAGGTGCTGTGCTGGCGCTTATGTGTAATCAGGTTCTCACCTGAGGCTTAACACAGATGCTCACAGTTCATATGCTAAAGACAGAAGTCTGTCACACTAAGACACAGGTACGCTGGCCATGTAAAGGTGTGTAAACAGGCATTTCCAGCACAGGAAATATTATGGTACTCAGCATCAAAGGCTGATCCTTATGGTGACATTGTTTTCTTTTGCTAAAACTATTCAGCAAATACCATAATTTTGTTAAAGTGCCTCTGCTGTTGTACTTCGCACATTTGATTTCCAGTGTACCACAAAGGTACCAAGGATTCCACCCCCAGGCGCTAGGAACTCCAGTCATGCCTCCACACTGTCATCCTCTCCGGAGATACCTGATGTGGCAAGCCAGGGTGAATCATTGGAAGCAATTGGTGGTACAACTTCTCACACTTCAGCCCCTGTGTATGTGACTGAAGATGCATTCTCCTCTGCCCTGTTGGGCTTAGAAGGAAGATTAGCGACTTTAATTGCATTCTCCATCCAAGAGGATAGGAAGCATGCTAGATCCCCCTCCCCCACCTCAAACCCCTTTTTCCAGGGGAACAGTGGGCACAGGATGAGGTGTTATCCTCAGGTGATCACGGGGAAAAACAAGCCAAATTTTCCTCTGCGGAGGAAACAATTGATGAACCTTATGCAACCTCACAATCTGATGGTACAAACTCTTACAGAGATGGTTCATTCCACTTTTTATACTTCTCCTAACAGAGTAAGCTGAAAGTCCAGGTCCCTTTGTTTTTTTTTGTTTTTTGTTTTTTTAACTTTTACAGTGCTTATTTATGCTGAATGGGATCATCTGGATAAGCATTTCTTCCCTCCAAAGAGTTTCTCAGTTCTCTATCATGGAGGAAAAATTCACAAAGGTTGGAAAGTACCAGCAGTAGACGCTGCGATTTCCAGCATCAATAAAGATGCATAATTGCTTAAGCATCTAACAGATAAGGAGTTGGAATTTTTTTTGTTAAAATGGCGCTATGTTTCGCCATAGATGCCATAAAAGACCCTATCCACCAGGCGTCTCGCCTTGCGCTAAAACACATGCTTAGGACCCTGTGGTTAAAAGGGTTGGTCAGCCGAAGCATCTTGCAAAAAAGGGTGTCTGATTAGTTTCCCTTTTCATTGGGGAAGGTTTGGTGAAGAACATCCAAATGATTTCTAGCAGTAAAGCTCTTTTGTCCAGTAGAAGGTATAAATGTCCTTTTTTTATTTAAAGTGAAGCCACAACAGCTCACAGGTTAAGTACTCTGATGGCCAGTGCAGCCATGGGAGACTTCCTGACAGACATGGGTTCAGATCCACATGTTGGCGTTCACTAGTGAAGGAGCCACTCCTCACAGGTTAACTACTCTGACGGCCAGCGTAGCCATGGGAGGCTTCCTGAAAGACGTGGGACCTCGTCCTCACGTTGGCTCCTTGTGACCTTGGACAAGTCACTTAAATGGATTCCTTCCCCTGCGCAGGGGCAGCTGTCTCTAGGCAGCGGTGACGGCCTCCACCGTCAGACTCTAGGGCATGATTTCCAAGAAATAATATTCAGATCTGTGCGACTTCAAGGTAGTCCCTGCACTACCTTGGTACCACTTTGATGCGACTTGAAGTCCATAAACCTCTAGAATACACAGGCATTGTTACCTGCCGCATCAAAATCGCACCCCGATGTATTCTCGGCAGCAAAAGATCGCTGTAAAATCGCGCAACTTTGGGGTTGCAATAGTGGAAACTGAGCCTAAGAGGAGAAAATATTCAGCCCCTGTATACATGATTGAAGATGCGTTTTTCCTCTGCCCTGCAGGGCCTAGAAGGAAAATTAGCGACTTTAATTGCATCCGCTATCCAAGGATGGGAAGCATGTTAGATCCCCCATTTGAGATCCCTTATCAAGGGAACAGTGGGTAGAGGATGAAGGATTACCCTCAGGTAATCGGGAAGAAAGGCAAACCGAGTACTCCTCTGCAGAGGAGACAAATAGAGTTGAACTTTTTTTCAGTCTCGCAATCTGAGAAATTGCTGGTACAAACCTCTTGCAGAGATGATTTGTGCCTTTTTCAAGCTACCTCTAGTAGAGTCAGCTGATCTGTTTTTTCTTAGGTTCCTTGGAACCTTCACTGCCTTTTTTCATGCGTTTCCTGTACATGTACCAAGCCACGCAGAAATTCAACAGATCCATTCTAGATCTAAAAGAATCTAAATCCGTTCCTGAAGATCTGCTCCTTCTATGGAGTCGATCAAGTCAGTAGTTTCTATCCTGCAAGGAGGAAAACTTCTGGCACCTATCGGCATCAGGGATGCATATCTGCATGTCCATATATTTCCCGCTCACCAAAGGTTTCTGCGGATCGAAGTAGAACAGCAGCATTTCAGTTTATAGCCTTGCCCTTCGGGCTAGCTACAGCACCTTGAGTGTTCATAAAAGTGCTAGCCCCACCTGTAGCCAGGTCAAGGGCACAGGGCTTAAACAGTCTTGGCATACCTAGACGATCTATTGTTAATAGACCAATCGCTGTTCGGCGTAAGGTATGCATTCCAACCAGTTACCTGGAAAGGTCTGGGTTGCGTTCTCAACCTAGTAAAGTCTCCATTAAAATGGCTAAAAAGGGCTGCAGTATTTTTGTCTGATCATAGATACAGCCCAGAAAAAGGTCTTCTTGCCCAGAAAGAGACAAAAACACAACTCCATAAAAGAGTTGGTGCGGATGGTCAGGTCAAAAGGAGGTCCCTCCATTCGCCTTTGCATGAGGTTGTTAGAAAGGATGGTGGCTTCATTCGAAGCAGTTCCCTTTGCCCAGTTCCATTCGAGAATGTTGCAAAACAGTGTTCTATTTGCGTGGAACAAAACAATCCAAGTTTTGGACTTGCCAATGTGGCTGTCCCAAAGCCTCAATTGGTGGTTACTAAAGAATGTCCTAAAGGGTAAATCCTTCAGACCACTTATCTGGTAAGTGGTAATGACAGAAGACAACTGTCCAAGGACAGTGTTCAAGTACCGAAAGAGCCTTGCCCAGCAACATCCTAGAGATTCGGGCAGTGCGTCTGGCTCTAAAAGCCTGGACTTCCAGGTTAAGGGATTGTCCCAACAGGATCCAATCTGTTAATGCCACGGCTGTGGCCTATATCAATCACCAAAAGGGGCACCAAGAATCTCTGTGCAGAGAGAAGTGAACCATATTCTAACTTGGGCAGAAAGAAATATTCTGTACCCATCGGCAGTCTTCATTCTGGGAATAGAGAATTGGCACGCGCACTACATGTGCCGCCAGCAGATTGTTCCCAGGAGAATGGTCTATTCACCCCGACATGTTTCGGGCTGTTTGTCAAGGATGGGGGACTCTGGATGTAGATCTTCTAGCATCCAGTGCAACAAAGTTAGTCAACTTTGTCTCCACAACAAAGGATCCATTCGCATGCAGAACAGATGCGTTGGTGATACTGTGGGATCAGCTTTTACTGATCTATGCATTTCCCCCTATTCAGTTGCTGCCTAGACTTCTTTGCAGGATCAAGCTGGAAAGAAAACCGGTAATTCTGGCAGCACCAGCATGGCCCAGAAGGTAATGGTATGCAGAGGTCGTAAAGATGGCAGTGGAGGCTCTGTGGTCCCTTCCACTAAGGCCAAACCTGCTCTCACAGGGGCCGATATTCCATCCTACTTTACGAATGCTAAATTTAACGGCCTGGCTATTGAGACCCACATTCTGAAAAGACGTGGGCTTTCCAGGGCAGTTATTTCTACTTTAATGCTAGGAAGCCAGCTACTAGAGCTATATATTGTAGAGTCTGCAAAGCTTATGTTTCCTGGTGTGAATCCAAGGGTTGACACCCTCGGAGATATATTAGAAGCAGAATTCTTGCCTTTCTACAAGTAGGCGTAGAGATGAAGTTGGCCCTGAGTACTATTAAGGGCCGAGTCTCAGCCTTATCAATTTTATTTCAAAGACCACTTGCTACGCATTCTTTAATCCGGGGTTTCATGCAAGGAGTGATGCGGATTAATCCGCCAGTTAAATCGCCCTTAAGCCCTTGGGACTTGAATTTAGTTTTGTCAGTGTTACAAAAACCGCCATTTGAACCATTACAGCATGTTCCCTTAGTCCTTCTGACTAGGAAGCTGATATTTTTGGTTGCTATATCCTCAGCAAGGAGGGTTTCAGAATTGGCTGCTCTTTCCTGTAAAGAGCCATATTTGATTATTCATGAGGACAGAGTGGTGTTACGCCCTCGTCCAGGCTTTTTGCCAAAAGTGGTTTCAGGCTTTCATCTGAATGAAGATATTGTCCTGCCATCGTTTTTTCCAAAACCACGTTCCAAGGAAGAAAAGTCACTACATTGTCTTGATGTGGTGAGAGCAGTGAAGATCTATTTAAAGAAAACTGCTCAGATTCGTAAGACTGACGTCTTATTTATTCTGCCAGAGGGTCCTAAAGGACAGGCAGCATCAAAATCCACTGTGGCTAAGTGGATTTGGCAAATTATAATTCGAACTTATGATTTAAAGGGAAAGATTCCCCCTTTTCAAGTTAAGGCGCACTCTACCAGAGCGGTTGGTGCTTCTTGGGCAGTGCGTCACCATGCCTCCATGTCTCAGATCTGCAAGGCCGTGACTTGGTCTTCAGTGCATACATTTATAAAATTTTATCAAGTAGCTGTAAAATGGAATGAGGATATCGCCTTTGGGCGCAGTGTGCTGCAAGCAGCAGTATAATTCCTCAAGATCTGGGAGTGCCCTACGGGTTGTCTCCCTCCCCTCAAGTAGCATTGCTATCGGACATCCCACCAAGTAATTACTTGAGGCTCTGTGTCCTATGATGTACGATAAAGAAAATAGGATTTTTAAAACAGCTTACCTGTAAAATCCTTTTCTTGGAGTACATTATAGGACACAGAGCTCCCGCCCCTCTGTTTTATGGGGTGAGAGTATATTGCTTGGCTACAAAAACTGAGGACTCCTGGGAGGAGGGGTTATATAGGGGAGTCAACTTCCTGTATTGGTTATACCAGTGTCAACACCTGAAGGTAGGCCCATAACCCACCAAGTAATTACTTGAGGCTCTGTGTCCTATAATGTACTCCAAGTAAAGGATTTTACAGGTAAGCTGTTTTATAAATCCTATTTTGGAGAACTTTCAGGTTCAACACCTGTGAAACCTTTCTCTTGCATATCTTGCTGAGAAAAAAATCAGATTTGCATGAAATATGTTGTATTAGAGATGATGTAAAATAGTACCAAACCTTGTTGTAAGTTGCACTTAGTGAATCGAAGATCAAAATTTTGAAATCTTATTAATGTCCACATTGCATTAAGATTATTAGGTTACAAATAATTGAAAGACAAACAAATCTCTGTGCTTAAATATACCTAGTCCAGTGGTTCTCAACCTGGGGGTCGGGACCCCCTAGGGTCAAATGATGATTTGTCAGGAGTCACCAGATCCTTGGCTGTTCCTGAAGCCCGCACCGCTCTACCAGCCTTTTTGAAGCCACCCAGCAGGGCTGTCCTTGGAGCCTGTGGCTGCCCACTCAACCGATTCGCAGCCGCCCATTCAGTTCACAGCATGGCTGGGGGGCAGAAACTAGAGGTCAGCTGACTGATTTTGGCATAGGTGTCACTGCTACGAGACTCCACAAAGTCGGAGACAGTGAGTAACACTACCTGTGATTATAGTTGCCATTAAAAGTCCCCACTACAGTTCTCAGATCAGCAGATGACCTTGATCAAGAGCACCTAAGTTGGCTGATCAGAAATCCCCCCAGCACTGCCATTCATCCCATTCCCCCCACCAAGGAGTAAGAGAAGGAATAAAAATAGAGAATACATGGAAGGGAGAGGAAAAGAGGGGGAGGAACAAAGAAAAAGGGAAAGAGAATAGGAACAAAGACGGCTAGAAAGAGGGATGGGGGGGAAAAAACAAATTAGGACAGAGATAAAAGGGAAAGAAAGGAGAACAAAGAGTGGTACATCCTAAAATGTACCATCAGGGGTTTTAATACTGTACGAGTGGAAGGGACTTGGGGAGCGCTAAATGTCCATGGGTTAGGGGCGCAAATGACTTGTCTTGCCTTGGGTGCTGACAACCCATGCTATGAAAATAATTTCACGGTTAGGGGTCTCCGCAACTTGGGAAACTTTATCAGGGGGTCACGGCACTAGAGGTTGAGAACCACTGACCTAGTCGAAGTAGCTGCTGAGACAAAAGTTTGCAATACGAAGCCTAAACAAGTGTGTATAAAAATAGTGCAGCGCTATATTAGATTAAAAAAAAATTAAAGTGCAACACGAATATAATGCAGATAATGGCAAAATTCCATGTTACTAATTGTTTTGTTTCAACACAATCAAAGTGTTCAGAAAATTTTAAATTTCAGATGTATTCAGCTAATGTCCCCCTGTAGGATTTATTGGACATTTTGTTAATTACTTCTGAAATTTAAAATTCTTCTTTTTTTTTACTTTTTTTTTTTTTCTGTACACTTTGGGATTTTAAACACATGAGGATTATTTGGTAACATTATTTTGCTATTACAAAAAACACAAAACCTCTGCGCTTAGGACAGAAAGAGGGGGACAAGATATGGAAACAAGAGGGAGGAGGAAAAAGACCAAGGGGGTGGGGAGGGGGGAGGGGAAGGGGGTTAATAATAGAAGGTGCAGGGGGTAAAGAACCCCAAAGAGAGAAAAAGGGGGAAAAGGAAAAAGAAAAAAGGAAAGAAAGGTATGCTGCCACCTTTAGTTAAGCCCTCAAAGAGGACTACCATATATATGAAATTTTAAATAGAGGTATGGCGCTTCCTTATGAAGTGTGTACTTGATAATAATGTGACCGATATGAGCTATACCATACACAAACAGGGATAAATAATCATATAAGTGCCCCCATAACTGGTAAAATATATGTGATACGAAACGTGAAGAAGACCCTAATTAGGTACCATATACCTATATGCCCAGGTAATTTCCAAAAAGTACCACTAGGTGTGGCTGCTGATACACTATGCAGCTAATGATGATTCCAACATATATATATGCAAAAAATATAAAAATTAGTATAATATACCAGTGCAATCAAATCCAAAAAATTATTATGTACCCAAATGATCTGCAAAATGTGTAATAACTTATATGGATAGAAAAAATGTTCTGTCACAAGTAATGCATCCCAAACTGCAAATGGCAGAAAATTATATGTATATAAATATGCAAAAAAGTTGTATACCAGTGCAATCAATCCAAAAAATATGTATCCAAATGATCTACACAATGTGTCTCAACATATTGAATAAAGAAAAAATATTAAAAAATAAAAAACACAAAAAACTGTCACACGTGATACGTCCCAGATTGCAATTAGCAGATAAAAAAAAAAAAAAAAAAAAAAAAAAGTTCCAAGAGTTTGGTGACTGTGGTGCCCTTTATAGATGAAAAATCCGTGACTTCTGTGCTCCCCCTTTTGGCTCCCCACTCACCGACTCCCACTGCCCCTGCAGGGGTAACAGACACTTCAGGATCCCAATCCCGTCCTCTTGGCCGATATCCCGTGGTCACTGAGATAGGATGTCCTCTCTCCCAGGCGTTTCCAAATAGCCTCTTTGTACCACCTCCTTATACCACGTCCAAGACAGGGATCCCCAAAGAAATCCTCATAAAGAGATGCCACCTCATAGTGTAGTAATTAAATTAAAACTTTATTCCCATAAAAAAGCTCCCCACATGGGAGAAATTAAAAGCATGTAACACTACACTATGGGTGAAGCCGAAAGCCAGGAAGTAATTCACCGCAGCGTGCGGTCCAGCTGCGTTCCAGGCTCTCTCGCTCCGTACCCGGAAATGACGTAAGTGCGTAGCTCCGCCTTACGCGTTTCGTCATCGACGTTTCAAAGGCGAAACGCGTAAGGCGGAGCTACGCACTTACGTCATTTCCGGGTACGGAGCGAGAGAGCCTGGAACGCAGCTGGACCGCACGCTGCGGTGAATTACTTCCTGGCTTTCGGCTTCACCCATAGTGTAGTGTTACATGCTTTTAATTTCTCCCATGTGGGGAGCTTTTTTATGGGAATAAAGTTTTAATTTAATTACTACACTATGAGGTGGCATCTCTTTTTATGAGGATTTCTTTGGGGATCCCTGTCTTGGACGTGGTATAAGGAGGTGGTACAAAGAGGCTATTTGGAAACGCCTGGGAGAGAGGACATCCTATCTCAGTGACCACGGGATATCGGCCAAGAGGACGGGATTGGGATCCTGAAGTGTCTGTTACCCCTGCAGGGGCAGTGGGAGTCGGTGAGTGGGGAGCCAAAAGGGGGAGCACAGAAGTCACGGATTTTTCATCTATAAGGGCACCACAGTCACCAAACTCTTGGAACTTTTTTTTTTTTTTTTTATCTGCTAATTGCAATCTGGGACGTATCACGTGTGACAGTTTTTTGTGTTTTTTATTTTTTAATATTTTTTATTTTTTCTTTATTCAATATGTTGAGACACATTGTGTAGATCATTTGGATACATATTTTTTGGATTGATTGCACTGGTATACAACTTTTTTGCATATTTATATACATATAATTTTCTGCCATTTGCAGTTTGGGATGCATTACTTGTGACAGAACATTTTTTCTATCCATATAAGTTATTACACATTTTGCAGATCATTTGGGTACATAATAATTTTTTGGATTTGATTGCACTGGTATATTATACTAATTTTTATATTTTTTGCATATATATATATGTTGGAATCATCATTAGCTGCATAGTGTATCAGCAGCCACACCTAGTGGTACTTTTTGGAAATTACCTGGGCATATAGGTATATGGTACCTAATTAGGGTCTTCTTCACGTTTCGTATCACATATATTTTACCAGTTATGGGGGCACTTATATGATTATTTATCCCTGTTTGTGTATGGTATAGCTCATATCGGTCACATTATTATCAAGTACACACTTCATAAGGAAGCGCCATACCTCTATTTAAAATTTCATTATTTTGCTATTCTCTGCATGATATATAGTTTTTTTTTTTTTTTTTTTTTCAATTTTTTTAATTATGTAATATAGAGCTGCACTACTCTTATATACAGAAATCTAAATTTATATTTAAAATGTGTAAACCTGAAATACGCACATTTATCTTAATGTCTTGAATGTAATGGCACATAACACACCGTGCATACATGGTAATTATGTTATATTGTCATACATTTCACAGAATCTCACTTCTGACATACAGGAAGGTGCTGAAGTGTTTCAGAAGGCAGTTAGTACAGAAAAGTACACCACATTGGTGCAGGCAGCAAGGTACCATAAAATTTGTAGTTCATGAAAATAAAGTAAGGGAATGAGGCCGTAAAGCATGCAGGAATCCAGGAAGTTGTTAGAGATAGGCAGCACTCACAGTGAAAGATTTTTCAAGTAAGCTTCTATTGAGTTGTCACAAATAACTTTGTCTTGAACCTAGCACTGCTTTAATATCCCCATCCCTTTTTCTGTTTCAGGTCAAGGTACTCCAGGAAGCTTTTCAATTGGCTTAATATCCAAACCTGCAGGATCACGGCAGAGGGTGATGGCACGACGTCAGCACCCTCGAAAGAAGTGAATGCTTTGTTTATAACAGTTGTGTGCTCCTTGAAGACTGGTGTTTTTTTTCTTACTTGTTTTGTTTTTTTTAAAGGAATCTCATTGGATAAGACACCCTTTGGTGCCAATAAGTTGTGAAAATCCACTATAAACAGGTCACATCTGCAACATTCAGACAGGGATTTATTATTGCAGTGACAGCGTTAATCCTTTTGATGGGTTAAAATGGCCACACTTGTGACATACAAAAAATGCACAGATTACACTGCCAAACTGTATTGGCTGCTGTCTCGTATGTTACCGCTCACCTCTGCGATGCACTTTCCAATCCAGAATGCACAAGCATTGTGTTGCAGAGTAAACTCTGCAAAAATTGTATTTCTTTCATCAGTTCTTGAGGATTCTGTTTACTATTAAGTCTGTTAATTTACAGTGCCTTTTTTTTTTTTTTTTAAATATTTCTGCCTCCTTTTCATCTTGCTAACTTATTGAAGGTGTTTTCCACCTAATGAGCAGCGTGAATATTTTCAGCGGGGCTGAAGTGATAAAGCCCGGAAACTGCTGTAATATGATTGAACTGTTCACAATGAATGTTTCCTGCCCCTGTTTCCAAAATACTGACTTGATGTCTGTACTAGATTTGCCCAATGCACTGTTCACTTCCCATAGTCCTTCAAGTAGACTGTAAACATTATCATCAGATCCTGTCCTGGATACAGACTGCTTGGTGGCAATGGCTTACAAAGAAGTTTCAAGCCATGCTAAAGTATCTATCTCCTGATGCTGGAAGCTGTTAATGATTTAGATGCCATGTATATATTTTATACTCCTAAGCTTTAGGATGCTAAGTGTTAGGACTGTCGCTCTGTACAGTTCTTTCCCCTTCAGTGCGGACTGTAAAGTTATTAACAAGCCGGCAAGATCTTAAATTATGGCTGTCTGTATTTGTCAGTTATTTATCTGTGTTGTGAAAAATCGTACTTGTAAGCTACCTCTAAGGGGAAGATTGGGAGTGTTAAGCATGTTCGAATGAGATTGTGTGGTAAGTGATGTAGTGGTATGTGTGGTCTACCACTGACCATTTTTAGAGCGATCTTTTCATGAATGAATGAACCTGCCAAGCTTCTAGGGCTTTGTTTCAATCAAGCCAGGACTTTTTTTTTTTTTTTTTTTTTTTTGTGGAAATTCAACCAAATTGCTAAAACACAATGGATATGTAATTCTGTATCTGGTCTTTGCAGCATCAGATTGCCTTCCCACCTCCAGCTTGCTGGGTTGACTGAGAATCGGCATGCAGGGAAAAGCCCCTGTGTGCTCATCCAGGCTACTGAAAATGTTTTCCAAGTGACAGTGCTGTGATATATATATATATTTTTTTTTTTTTTATTCCACTTTGAAGTGCAATCACACCCTTGACACTGACATCTGTGAGAAGTAAGGCTACATTTTTGTCAGCTTTGTAAATGGTATTCTTTTTAGTTTATGCTTGCACTGGGTTCTGTATTGACCATTATACCTGGCTTGTTGCCATGAGAGAATTAGACCATTTCTTCATCCATATAAACATTGTTGTCTATGGTTCCTCTGTGTCAAACCAAAATATGGGCTAATTGGGTCTTTGCCAGCAAAACCAAAATATATTTACTATATTTCTTTGCGTGCAAGATATAATTTTGAAAAATGGGAGGTAAACTAGTTTTGATTTTCTCAGAAGCTGTTGGATCCATACATCCCTGGCTGCCCCCAACTGCCTTATGAGGTACAGCAGTATTGGGAAATTTGAGGAGGTATTCTGCAGTCAGGGTTGGAAAAACAGCTTGCAGCCAGGCAAGCATAGAGGTCAGATCTCTTACCACATGGCTTTCTTCTTTTAAACATGGAAAGTAATGCAAATTGTTCTCCTGCAAACCAGAAAACAGTATGGTTTTTAAGTAGAAACCTCCGTATGACTAAGCATATACAGTTTTAACCCTTGTCTGGTGTATATGACTTTAAAATACTCAAATGTGTATTTTGTATACATCAGTTTTAAGCCCTATAGCAAGGCAGTAGTCCTCATCTCTGCTGTAGATTGATTCTGTATGGCTTTGTGTATGTTTGGCAAATGTATATATTGGAAGTTTGCAGTTTGCCTGTATTAGGTTTGGGAGGATTTTTAGAAATTTTTTTTTATGATTGTCCTATGTCTTAAAACTCATTTTAAATAAAACAAAATTGCTTGTATTGTCTTGCATATCCTGTTGCATGTTAAATGATAAATTGTTGTAAGCCATATGAAGACCATGTTTAACATGAACTGGTTCTTTGCCCATGTGGGGTAAAAGCTTCAGCTTCATTTTAAACTGAATCTATAGCCAAAACCTTGGATTGCTTAGACTTGTTTAAGCCCTTATAGCATTTTGTTTTTTGCTACCTTTTTGTCTCCATGTGGAGCTTTCCCTTTGCTACCTGTCCCGTAGAGACAACTTTAAGCTGAGATCTCTTTGGAGTGAAGGAAACAGTTGCTCACAGAACAAGTGTCTCCACGTCTGTTTTTTTTCATTGTCAATCCAGCTGCTGTTTGTGGCTTTCCTTTTTGCTCTTGCTGCTAGGAGTGAAGGAGATACTGGCTATGTAAAGGGATTGTAATCCATCACCTTGTAAAACAAACTATTCAGTTTAAAATGGAAATGAAAGGCAAAATATTTGTGTATAGATAAACTAAAGGGGGGCAGGTAGTATTTTTTTTTTTTTTTGTCTGATCATTCTGTTCTCAGCCACATAAGAGCTGGGATTGAGGAGCAGCAGCAGTACACAAAGCTTCCCCAGTGAATGGCTGTGCAGGAGGTGGGTCAGGATAAGTCTGATCATTGGAGGAGATCGGGCTGAATTCTCAGCAGAGCTAGAGAACGGACTATGGTGTGTTCTCCCGCTTAGTGTGGTCAGTTTTTAATAGCAAAGTAGAGGGACTGGCAAGAACACCAGGGATTTCACACAAAAGAAGCAATACAAAGAGAAAGTATCCTGTTAACAATTACATGGTACAACAGGCACATATCAGTAATATGAATTGTTTGGTTTACATACTTTAAGATGTGGCGGAGCATTTGACTTTTTCTCATCCTCCCCATTTTACAGAGCTTATGGTTGGCTAGCAGTCATAACGGTAGGGAGAGTTGTGATTTGGAACACTGGGGCCAATGTTGACCTAATTTCACTTCAAAACTGCATATATACTTCATATATGGGATTGCAAAAGCACCTGACACGTCAACTGCACACAAAATGACTCAAGAATAGTTTGAGAAAGGTCTCAAACTGATGACAACTCTAAACATTTGCCCACTGAAAGCGGGGTTCCACTCAAATTTTTAGCTTAATCTTACCCTCTTCAGTTAATTGCATAGATGTTGAAATGCTGCATGAAATTTTTTTTTTAATCGCTGGAATTACCTTTTATATTGTACTTTATTGTGGCACTTCCTGTCTCTCCTCCCATGGGAGTAGGTGTGTTTATTGCCTTTCCCCGGTGCCGCACTGTCTCCTGGGAGCTTAGTGTCAGGCTTCCCAAGATTCAGTGCAGAAACAATGATCAGGCGCGTGAACAAGCTGTGAATGAACAGCATTCACCGCATCCAGGAAATCAATGCTTGTGGGCTTCAAATGCCCACAAGCAAGATGGAAACAGCCAGCATCACATTTTTTTACGTTATTCTTCAGTACGAAAACAGACAGGGGTGGAAATATTACACCCAAACTGTGTATTATTTTGGGATTAGCAAAGTGTCTCAATGACAAAAAAAAAAAAAAATTGGTTGCCGGACTGCCGCTTGCGTTCTTGACCCTGGCCCTTACAGAGCTAAGGCTAGCCATACACACTTGGATTTCTCTTTTCAAACTTGCAGACTCGTGAATTCAATTCATTGTGAATACTGACCAGTGACTATATCTGACTGAGCCAGGTGCTGCAGATCAGGCCACCCACTGCTGGCATGGCTGAAATCTAAGTTGTGTATGGCCAGTTTTACTTTGTTTTTTGCTCCTGGGTAGCAAAAGAAAGGCAATTAAAAGCTTGTTAGTGGGGGCCACCATTACTGTGAATCAGTATTTTCACCCTGCATAGACATAGGTTTTCCTTATGGGCCTGTCTAGGCTTGTGTTTTGGAGAGTAGTGCCAGGCAAATGCCTCTGAAAAACGGGTCACTTTTCAGAGATCTGACAATCTTGCCACTCTATTCATGTCTTAATTGAACAAAAATGAACTATATTGCAGCTTGCCAGACCTTGGATGTGCTGGTGCCTGCGTTAGTTATTTTGTTGATCCTGCCAATAACACATCCCTATCTAGGGTGATAGTTGCCACACTTTGTACTGTAGCTATGGAGGAGCAGTGGTTTTACCATAAAGATGGGGGGGTGTTAGTAGTTCAGAGTAGGACTGCTAACACTGCCATGATTGATTTTTTTGCTTCTAATTGTGTTGCTAATTTGCTTGATGAATGCGCTCAAGTTAACAACAAGTAGCACATGATTCTACTAAGAAAATCCAGTATTGGGGCAAGTAGATCTAAGGTCTGCATGAGGGGAACTTTTTTCTTTTAAATGGACAAAAAGACTGTTTAGCATGTCCCCACTTAACTAATAGGTTTCTGCCCTGAAAATAACTTTTTTTTTTGCCTCTGCCTGTAGCAAAACTTTTCCCTATTCTACCCAAAAAAGGGTATCGATGCACTTTAAACACAACCTCAAGTCTGCCAGCCCCTGACAGATGAGAGTAGAAGTGTGGTACAGTAGAGGGATGCATATCTGTGGGCCATGAGTTCTGCAGGTAGTGACGGCACCACATAGTTTTTTTTTTTTTTTTTTTATGGGGGGGCGGCGCTTCCCAATGTCTCTTGAGGTGGAGGGCATGTAAATATCCTTCCAATGCTTGTGTTTGAGGTGGAGAAAAATGCTTTCATCTTTATAGATGTGCTGGTGCCACTAGTGATTAGGCAGCCTGCTCTAGAAATCAAGTCAGCAGTTTTTATAAAGCTGACCATCAATTTTTATTATTTGTACAGTATAGC
This sequence comes from Aquarana catesbeiana, assembly GCF_042186555.1. Taxonomy (NCBI): domain Eukaryota; kingdom Metazoa; phylum Chordata; class Amphibia; order Anura; family Ranidae; genus Aquarana; species Aquarana catesbeiana. Next base: position 659,319,677 of record NC_133325.1, on the reverse strand, counting down.
AGAGGTCCCCAACCAGTACAAGTTGCTGGCCTGTTAGGAACCTGGCTGCACAGCAGGAGTTGAGCAGTGAGCAAAGCATCATCTATATTTACAGTTGCTTCACGTCGTTTGCATTATTGCTTGAGCTTTGCCTCCTGGTAGGTTGCGTGCTCCTTACAAGAATGCTTGAGCTGAGGTGGTGCTAGTGCTGGGGCGTGGCTCCAAAAACAGATTAACATTTGTAAATAAGCCAGCTGAATTAATTTTGTCCTTGCTAGAAGAGGAGCAACTGCTTGAGATCGCAAATGATGGTGGCCTTTAAAAGTATGTTTTGAAACAACTTTGGATCTTGATACAATTTTGATAAAGGTCAAGGCGGAATAGCCTGCATGTCACAAAAGTATTGCGAGGTCTGCTTCCATTTCCAACATCCTAGCTTTGAAGCTGGGTTTTTTGCAGTGACTGCATAAAATTAGAGTATGGAGTAGACGACATACAGTACATAAACTTTGTGTCAGGTCACCGTTTCCCATCATCCCCAGATGGGACCATCCTAGTTGCAGGCAAGCAAGCTCAGGGTTCCCACCCATTCTGCATTTATGGTGAGTTTCATAACTTCATTATACTGTATATTACAATGTAATAGAAATATAGTGCATGTCTTTTGCCTTCCAGTAAACTGGTCCCTGGTGCGAAAAAGGTTAGGGACTGCTGCAGTACGGTACACAGGACTATAGACCATGTCTTATATGAAGGATGATCGTCTACCAGGCTGTTGCTAACTAGACAAGACAGATGAATAAAAACAAGAATTGATCTTTGACCCCCAAACCCCCCCCCCCCCCCCATGCTTTTTTTTTTTTCTCCTCCTCTCCCCCCCCCCCCCTCCCCCCTGACTAGAGGAATTTCTGGAGTTAGTAGACATCCAAAATCCCTCTACACCAACATTCATGTGCACTTTGCTGTAGAGAATTAGCACTTCCAATTGTTAACACTACCATTTGGGATTTCTGCTACACCCCAAGTGTTAAAAGTTCTTGCTGTCCTGTGAACCCAGGGCATCTGTCTCACTGGATGCTTGGATGACCTACTGCAGGTCTCTTCTACCACAACATGGTCAGCCACTGTCCAAAGGCCTTTTCAGTTCCTTAAAGCCTTTGATTAACTCTGCCCTCACACTGTCTTGATTTACCTGGGTATAATCCTGGACTCAACCTCCTGAAAAGGTTGCCTGCTTAAGGTCCAATAGTTTGCTTCTGCATGAGGGTTCTGGGCATAATGGTAACCTCATGAGTTGTCCCTTTTGCCCAGTTTCATGCCAGGTCTCCAACTCAGCATCTTCATCTCATGGTAAAAACAGATCCACTCTCTGGACTGTCCTATGTGTTTGTCCAGCCAAACAATCTTTTAATAGTTATGGTGGATCTCCAACTATGCCCTGGAGTCAGGGAAGTCCATTGCTTCCCATGTCCAGGGAACCTGGTCTGCAGCAGAATTGCACTACCCCCCCCCCCCCCCCCCAAATTCTAAAACAAAGTGCTAGGAGATTAACTCTACATCTCTGGACCCACCTTCTGCAAGGTCACCCAGTCAGGGATAAGTTAGAGCCCCAGCAGTGGCCTGTATACACCATCAAAGGTACACTATCGCTCAAATTGCCTTAAAGAGAGAATTCACATTCCTGGAAGTGTATAGTCTAGCGAATGTTCTCAAATGTAATTAGTACTAGCTATATACAGTATCTCACATTTTTGTAAATATTTTATTATATCTTTGCATGTGACAACACTGAAGAAATGACAATTTGCTACAATGTAACGTAGTGAGTATACAGCTTGTATAGCAGTGTAAATTTGCTGTCCCCTCAAAATAACTCGGCACACAGCCATTAATGTCTAAACCACTGGCAACAAAAAGTGAGTACACCCCTAAGTGAAAATGGAGTTCCCCAGAGCTTCACAGGTTGCCACTGCAGTCCTCTACCATTTTTCTCCATGACAACATCACGGAGCTGGTGGATGTTGGAGAGCTTGCGCTCCTCCACCTTATGTTTGAGGATGTGCAATAGGGTTTCGGGCTGGAGACATGCTTGGCTAGTCCATCACCTTTACCCTCAGCTTCTTAAGCAAGTCAGTGGTCATCTTGAAGGTGTGTTTGGGGTCATTATCTTGATGGAATACTGCTTGTCTTCAGCAAACTGTTTGCAGGCTTTCTTGCGCATCATCTTTAGAAGAGGCTTCTTTTTGGGACAACAGCCATGCAGTGTATGGTCTGAGCACTGACATGCTGACTCCCACCCCTTCAACCTCTGCAGCAATGCTGGCAGTACTTATCCAGAGATTGTTTTTGGGAAATGGATGTATATGACGCTGAGCGTGCACTCCACTTTGGTCGACCATGGTAAGGCCTGTTCTGAGTGGAACCTGTCCTATTAAACCACTGTATAGTTTTTGCTACCCTGCTGCAGCTCAGTTTCAGGGTATTTGCTATCTTCTTAAAGCCTAGGCCATCTTCATGAAGAGTAACATCCATTCTTTCTTTCTTTATTTAAAAAAAAAAAAAAAAAAAGCTCAGTGTTCTTCGCTATGAGTTGCCAATTTGACCTTCCACTGACCAGTATGAAAGAGCGAGAATACCAAATTTAACACCTACCCATTCACACCTGAGACCTTGTAACACTAACGAGTCACATGACATGGGGGAGGGAAAATGGCTAATTGGGCCCAATTTGGACATTTTCACCCCTTTTTGTTGCTAGCCGTTTAGACATGTGAGTTATTTTGAGGGGGCAGCAAATTTACAGTTATACAAGCTGTACCCTCACTACTTTACATTGCAGCAAAGTGTCATTTCTTCAGTGTTGGCACAGGAAAAGATATAATAAAATATTTAGAAAAATGAGGGGTGTACTCACTTTTGTGATACTGTGTCTTCTTTATACAATTAATACACCTCTACGATATTTTACAAAATATGAGAAGATTTACCCCCTACTTTATGTAGATACGAAACCTCATATAGTGATTATAGTTACATTTTTTTTTTTTTTTT